>NC_091791.1:142560984-142864015 GCF_041296235.1 Equus asinus | reverse complement strand
TAAACCCCTTCTACAAACAGGCAGGGCAACTGTGGGACAGACTGGTAGGAACACAAAGCCCTGCCGCCTCCCTCTGCTAGCCGTGTGATAAAGGGGCAAGTTACCTAAAAAGTTTCCACTTATAAAATGAGAATAATGCTGTCTACTTCGTGGGATATTATGAAATAGGTCAGTCCTTCTCAAACTCCAGATTTCTAAGAAGTGAGGTTTCTTCTTTTAATGAGTTTTTTTCCTGCGTTCCTGCAAGGTTTTGTAAGAGATATGTGTAAGAAAATTCTTTTCTATGACTTCCAATCCTATATTCCTCCTAAATAATTACAGAATATAGAAGTTCTACGCAGTGAGTGTCTGGAAAATTTTATGCTTTTGTGTTATGCTATCTGCCCAGCAGAGGTCTCGATCAAACAAGCACAAACAACAGTAACCTAAAAGTGTCATACCATGACATGTCTCAGGCAACATTTTAAAGGGACAACTCATCTCAGTAATCCACCTAAGTTTAGGGAGTTGTGGGGGGATAAAACCGTGCCATTTGCATCTGTATAGTTTATAATGAGATCCAAGGTCTCAAAACACTATGAAATTCTGACACTTAAGAGAACTGTCTGGATATTAAACCTGAGATGCAATGTCAGCTCTTCAGTTCAGCTCAATTTCCCCAAGTTGATGGTCTCAAGGCAAAAGCAAGTTACCCGCCTAAGTAACCAAGTAGGTAACTTGTTACATAATAGTATGTAATCCTAAACATGTTTATATTTAAACAAACATGAATATTGTATGGAGTGAAAACTTCAACTAATTTTACAAATGTCTTTGACTGTATATACCATTTCCCCTAATGGTTACATCAATAATGTTGTTTACAAATGAGCCATATTTTACATATAAGAACACAAAGGCAAAACTCACACAGGAATGCAGGTCTTCTAACACTTGGTCCAGTAATTGGTCCACTTTTTTCTATCTAATACTGAAATAAAGATTTAGCCATTACCTCATAATTATATAACCTTAAGAATCTGTAATTTATTCTGAATTGTCCTAAAAAAATATAAAAACTGAGTTACTTAGTATTCTTAACATATTTAAAGTCATAAATAATGTAAAAACGTAAACATAAAATATTCAGTAAGTAATTTTCTTTAATTAAATATATCGCCTATTTCAGTAGTATGGGGGGTTGTTATTTTCTTCCAAGTAATCAATACTTCATACCTTTTTGTAGTACCTTTAAATAATAAATCTGTAGGTACTTTAGAAATGATTTTATTGTATGTGCAAATAATGGACAGACACTCTAACAATAAATTCTATTTTCTAAAAATAATTAGGAGCTTTTTAAAAGAAAACTATACAACAGATCTTAAAAGGCATTGGGATTCCTCTGCTTCTGTATCATTGTTAAGCTGCAAAAATAAAGCTTCTCTTATCAGGAATCTCAAAATAGAACTGAGTATTCTCCACAGTGGAAATTACAGAGCATAGTGCCATTTGAGGAACAAAACTTCAGCTGTCACTCCAAACTGCCTCTCAGAACAGTTAAGCCAGGTCAAACAGTCCAACATAATTAGGCTTCAATATATGAGGCCATTATGATCATCTAAGATGCCAATAAACCAAAACAAGAAATGTAAAGAGGATAATTATAATACAGGTTGTCAGGTCTTTGTTGCATCCCTTTCATAACATTAATAAATGGAACACTTTACCACAAAAAAAGTTTATATATTTATACATCACCAGCCATGAATTTTTGTCATTAGTTATTACATAAATGCTGCCTGGTGCCATTATCCAAATGGCACAACCATTTTATGTCCATAATTCATTTCTGTATTTACAAACAGAATTTTCATAATTTACATAAGTATATCAGTGAAGGTTTAAAAGTGAGATGCAATCTAACATCCATACTATCTGACATTTCATAGATAGCAAAGTAGGAGAGATGTATTTTTAATCACCTTTCATTTGAGTAAAAATAAACTAGAAGTTCTAAGTTTCCAAAGGAGATTTTCAAATGCACTTATATAAGAAATGGGTACAGACAGTGAGATTTTATGAAACATCTTCCATGTCCACATCCTCTTGTAATTTCTGTACCATTTTTTCTTCCAGCTGCTTTCCTTTGCCTTTAAAAAAAAAATTAAAAACTTTATCAATTCAATGTGACCTTGCAGAACTCATAACAACACTTCATAAAGGATCTTGGCTATCTTAAAACAACAGTAGCCAGGATTTAATAGTAAATTTATACCGGTCTTATGATATGCCACCTAAAATCATTCTACACACACCTGCTCACTTCACCCTCATAACGACCCGTATTTTAAAGATGAGAAAACAGGCACAGAGACAGAGGACCTTGCCCCGGGTCTCTCAGCTGGTCAGTCCAATAAGTCAAAGAGCTGGGATGGAATCCCGGCCCTCTGGATCCAGAGTCCCTCTCTTCACACTGTACGACCCACCTCAATGAGGGTTACCTAAGAAATTAAGATGGTACCAGTTCATCCCTTTTGTTTTGGGTGTCAGTCCATATCATGTACACATAAAACAACACTTCAGGATTTTGTCTATTTTGTTTTAACAAAATTTGGTACAAAAATAACCTAGGTAGGACTCTTACACAAATCCACTCAACATGTGGTGACAGAATTTGACCTCAGCTTTAGGCATGTAATCATTCAGAAATCAAGTCTCACCAAAATTTCTCACCCTTTAAATAATCTGCGTCTCACCAAAATTTCTCTCCCTTTAAGTAATCTGCGTAAGTAAATTATATAGCAGATTGTACTTGGTGCCAGCTGGGCAAAAGACTGGTTTTCCAGCACCTCACAAAAGAAACTATGCACACAAACAACTGCCCAAATGAGTGACTAGTAGTAAGTTATGCAAGCACAAAGGGAAGGTTTTAATACAAAACGACAGTTCTCAAAATTAAGTATCAGAATCACCTGGAGAGCTACTAAAGGACAGAGGCCCAGACTCAAAGGGCGTGGGCCCCTGTTTACACTAAGTTCCCCCAAGTAATTCCCATACCAACCAAAGACTGAGAACCACTAATACAAAACATCGTCCTTTAATAAAAACACGTATGAGGCAAAATCATCTATGAAATTATTACTCAAGTCATTTTAATTTGCACAGGTATCTTATAGAAGATAGATTTTATGAAGGGGGAAAAGAAACAGCAGATGAGACACAGTGACTGGAACTGGGAAATACACTGAATATTTTTACAAATCAAGTCATATCATAAATGGACTAAGAGATAATAGTTATATGAAAAAATACTCTTAGAAAGTTGGTTGGTATCCAATTATATAGACCACAAAAATCACGATTTTTCATCTCTCTCCTAAAAGCAGAGAACTCCTGTGCAACGCAGTACCTACCTGCAAGAGGGGCCCGGATGAGATGGATGTTTTGCTTGACTTCTTTGATGTCCTGAACTTTCTGTAGTTCTTTATTCTTCTTCAACCTAGGATAAATACATCAAGGCCAAAATTTCACTTAGTAAAACTTCTTTAAAAGACATTTATTCACAACTTATAAAAATAAATTTTATTAAAGTAGCCACACAGATGAGGAATGGGGTCTCAAAATTATTTTCTAGTTCCTAATTAGCTTAAATAGGTTTCCTACACTACCGACTTGTTCACGCATTGTAGCCCTAGCGCCTAGGTGGGAATAAAATTGGGGGGAGTGCTCAATATATACTTGCTGAGTGAAGAAAGGAATGAGAATGAAGGAAATAATTAACTCAGAATTCAATCAATCTCAGAAATCAATATCTATTATACACGTATATCTTATACACATATATAGACAATCTATAATTGTTAAACGACTAGATCTTTTCTCCTCAACGAGAGAACAGTGTGTTACCTTTTCTTAATCATTCAGTGATTACAAGTGCACAAAACACATAAGACATTCAACAAAAACGCTAACAGACTAGTTCTCAAACACATAAGACATTCAACAAAAACACTAACAGACGAGTTCTCAAACATTTAGGCCCCTTTTCTGTAACAACATTTTTTAAAGGCTAGAAAGCTGTTAGCACATGTTCTTTTCTGACAGACTTCCACAGTGATGAGATCAAAAACTAATGCCCCTGCTCTAAAGAAATAACAGAATCCAGACTAGGGCAGGGAAAGTGCAAGGTGAGGCCAGAACATCTTGATAGCCATAAAGCAAGAAAGCACTCAAAAAATGATGAGGAACTGCAAAAATGACACGGAAGCCCGCCTAAAGGAACTCCCTGTGGCCAACCTGGGGTAATTACAACATCAAAATAAGTAATAATGACAAAGAATTATAACCCACTAAATACCATAAGAATCAATGAATACACACAGATATGATATGAATGAATACAGGCATAAATTTTGAAATTGGGGAAAAGGGAAAAGCTCTTTTACATGAGAAAGCCAACTAATAAATGCAGAAGAAATGACTGAATTAGAAAAATCGCCATTTGGCAACGATCACAATAAAAGATTCAGACAAGACTCCAATGGATGCTAAAGCCAGTAGGTACCAACTTGAGGACTAACAGGCTCTTTGCAGAGTCTCAATGTATCTCTCCCCAAGATATGTACTGATTAAAAAGGGGGAAGAAACTGGCAGACACCACTTCAACAAGTGATCAAAGTTAACATCACTGGGAAAGGACAACACGTGCCTCCTGATATGATGCATAAAAAGGACACACATCATTTCTATATTCTGGCCAAAGGTGCCTAGCCTGAATCTAACCATGAGGAAAACATCAGACAAACTCAAATTGAGGAAAGTTCTATAAGATAACTGACCTATACTCTTCAAAAATGTCAATGTCATTTAAGACAAAGAAAGATAAGAAACTGTCCAGATCAAAGGGACTTGAGGAGCTATGATCACTAAATCCAATGTATGATCCAGGAGTTTCTGTTGCTATAAAGAACATTATTGGAACAATTGGTGAAACCTAAATAAGGTCTGTAGATTATACAATGGTATTGTATCAATGTTAACTTCCTGATTTTGGTAACTATACTGTGGTTATATAAGCTTGTTTATATTTTTAAGATCTATACACTAAAGTACACTTAAGAGGAAAAGAGCATCATGTCTTCAACCTACCATACAGAGATAAGGATAAAACAAATGTAGTAAAATGCTAACAGAATATACAAGAGTTCTTTATACTACTCTTGCAAATTTTTGTTAAGTCTGAAGTGTGAAAATTAAAAGTGAAAAAAAAAGTCTCTAGATTTCTACCAGTAATTATTTTCCCAAGAGTTACTCTATATACATATTCATACCTGTTCATTATAAATTTAGCTTGGCGTTTCTGTTTGATCTCTTCAACTCTCTTCATTGCATCAACTACAAAAAAAATTCATGAAAGTTAGCAAATTTATGCTCATTCAAGCAGGATGATTATAATCAACAAGAGCTATAATCTTTTCTTTATTGTGACTTAGAAACGGATTAAATGAAAAAACTCATTGCAAAAACGATCCCTACTAAAATAGCTGAAGAAGGTGTGCACTCTCGGTTTACATCACTTTCACTCTCTATCTTTCAAAACTATCACTTCTCTACATTTTTATTTTGCAAAAGCTTTTATTGCTAATAAATCTTCCTTCTACTTTAAACCAGTTCAGCACTTTTCAAATTGCATTCCACAGAGAACAGGGATTAATGGCAACTAATCCCATTCTTAGCGTGTCATCTCCATAAATAAAGACAGCACCTTTCTGGTCATAAAGACCACTTTTTCTTCAAGTGCCCGGGATACGATCTGCACATGATGAATACTGCTGGAATGAGCCAATCTGTCAATCAGTCAAAACTGAACCAGTCAATCTGCCATGTTCTCAACCACTAAAATCCAAGTATTCTGGAAAATGTGTACAGGAGCCTTGGCTATAACAGAGCGGAGCCCAACTATGCTCTAGAATCTACACCAGCACTGTTCAATATAAGATAAAGCACACAGGTAATTTTAAATGTTCTAATAGCCACATTTCTTTAAAAAGTTAAAAGGAACAGGTTGAAATTAAATTTAACGACATATTTTGTTTAACACAACATATCCAAAATATTGTCATTTCAACATTTAATCGATGTAAAAAATTATTACTGAGATATTTTATGCTTGTTTTCATACTAAGCCTTCAAAATCCAGCAGGTATTTTACATTTACGGCACATCTCAATTCAGACTAGCCACATTTCAAGTGCTCAGTAGCCCCTGTGGCCAGTGGCTGGCATACTGGACAGTACAACTGCCAATCGGGCTTCTTAAAGTGTAGTCTGTGATCTGAGGAACAGCAGGACATTCACATAGTCTTAAAGTATCTCCCCACCATATACTTATTAATTACAAAGAGTAAAATACTAACTTTACAGTGGAGAAAACTGGCAGACGCCACCTTAACTAATGCTCAAAGTTAACACTGCCAGTAATGGACTAATGGAGAGCAGATGCCTCCTGACAGTACACAATGACCAGAACTTGGCATCACGTCTATGGTGTTCCTAACAAACGTACATTACCCAAATCTAATCTTGAGGAAGCATCACACAAAACCCATTAGGGGATTTTGTACCAAACACCCAGCCCATATTCTTCAAAAGTGTCAATGTCATGAAATATAAAAATAAACTCAGGAACTGTTCCAAACTGAAAGAGACTAAAGAGACATGACATGTACTATTCCTATAACTTTTGCAATAAAGAATATTATTGGGACAATTAGACAAACCTAAATAGGTCTGAGATTAAATATTTTATCAATGTCAATTTCTTGTTTTAATAATTGCACTGTGGTTATAGGAGAGAATGTTCTATTTTTAGGAAACGTATTAAACTACTTAGGGATAGAGGAGCATTATGTGTGCAACACACAGTTCATGAAAAAATTACAGAAGGAAGGAAGGAAAGGTAGAGAGGAGAAGAAAAGGTGAATTTAAAATGTTAACCCTGGGGGAATCTGGATGACGGATATCAGAGAATTCTATTCCTGCAACTTTTCCGTTCACTCTGAAATTATGTCAAAATAAAAACTTTTTCTTTAAGAGTACTCTGAGGACCAGCAACATTGGCATCACCTGGGAGTTTGTTAGAAATGCAGAGTCTTAGGCCCCACCCAAACATACTGTATCAGAATCTGCATTTTAACAAGATCACCCAGAAGGTCCCATGGGGCCAGTGGTATTAAGATGATGTTTGTATGAATAACTCTAAGATAATGTCAACTCTAAATCTGCACATGCTGTGGCTTAGAATTAATACTATGTTGCATATGTAAGGTTTTTTTCCTTCGTCTTTCAGGAAAAATGGTAAGGCCAAGTTCTAGTACTCAGAAGTAATTGCAACCTGAAAGTTACTCAGAAGGGAAATAAACACACAAGTGGCAGATAACCCCTTTCCAAAGAAGACACTGCATTTCCAAATATTCCAGACCAAAAAATTTTAAATGTAAGCAGCCATCTGACAGACATTAAAAATTGATCTGCAATACAGAAAGAAATGAGGGATAAAATACAAACTATTCTTGCTAGTATTCTTGCTTCTGAAGTGGACATCAGCATCTTAAATGTTGCTCAGTCCACATCTTCATGCAATTAGATAATGTAAGCAATGGATACAAAACTATTGGCAGCAGATTAAAGATAAGACAATACTGAAATAGAGGGTGTAGAGAATCAACAAATCTTTTAGAAGAGTAATATATTTTTCTGGAACACTACTAACAACTTTTATTAATCTTATTAACCAGTAGGAAATAGTTTTAAGTTCCAAAAGACTCATACTGTCTATTCTGCAAATCTTCTTTGAAAAGTCTATTTTTAGGATTTTAATATGAAAGGATTACAGAATCTGTGCAGGGAAAAAAAACTTCAATAGAGCACTGCATCTTACAGCATTTACAGATGTATAAATGAGGTGGGGCAAGGGAATGAGACTTTGTGATAATATCTGAACCAATTACCATCTAACAGAAACAATAAAATAGGAGTATTCAGTAAAATGCACCGAGTGGGAAGGGACTGTGTGCGCTCTGTTCATCTTTGTATGCTAGAGTCACTGCTTATTGTTAAAGTATATGAAGTCTTACAGAACCCAACAGTATTTCCCATGAGTAATGTAAGTAACAAACCAGCATGGAGAGTCATAGTAACTGAATGTCCACACACAATTAAAATAAGATAAGCACCTGTTTCAACATCAAGCTGAATACCCACCAAATAAAAGGAGTTATAAAATACGTAAAAATGATTTGGGGCTGCTATCTTCAAGCAGTGACAAAAAAGAAAACAAAGGCCAAAATGAAATAAAACTCAATGGAGTCCAGAAATGCTTGAGGAACTTCCAGTAATGTCCCTGACAAGACTGCCTTTTGGAATCAATTTAAGAATTCTATGAAAAATGTGTAACTATGTGCGGTGATGGATGTTAACTAGATTTATTGTGATGATCATTTCACAATATGCACAGATATCAAGTCATTATGTTGTACACCTGAAACCAATATTATATGTCAATTATATCTCAATAAAAAGAATCCTATGAAGTTATTAATCTTTTCAGAAATCCTTGAGTTTGAATCAGTGTTATTTCCTGACCAAACAGAACCAATACAATCAATTGCTTTTCAAAAATTAATTCTTCCTCTATAATTACAAAAGGGAAAGATCTTATTTTAAAAGAAAGAAAAAACCCACTAAGGGGCAGAATACTCAGGGCTATGTGTAATAGGTATTTACAAATCTAGACTCTGATTTCTGCACATGGCCCAAGAAGATAAAGCTTTAGAGGGTGTCAAATACTACTACAAAGGCCCCTAACTTTCCAATTCCTCCCTGAAGTCTTGCGACTGACTGGTCGAAAAGTTCTGAAAGGGAAGCCCTGCCAATGATCCATTAGAGACTGACAAAATTTGTAGAATTCTCAGCCTTAGGGACTTCTGGTTAACACACTACACCGCCTCCCCACCCAAGACTAGAAACGGCTAAAGGCTGGATAAGGCAGCCATGGGGGAGGAAAAGGCAGGGCCAAGGGCCTCACACACACACAGACATAGTGGAATCTACAAGTTAGCTCAAGGAACAAAGTTTTACTACATATGGGATTTTCTTTCATTAAAGTCTCTGCCTACTTTAGGGGAAAAAAAAAAACACAAAACCTTGATATTATTGCCTTTAATTTCAGTAGCCTATAGCTTCATTTTTACCCAGTGAAGCACTTAGAAGTTCTGAGAATTTCTCATTATCACCTTAAGTTCTGCACTTTTTAATTTTACAGAAGCATGAAATTTTATAAGGTATACACAATACAACGTTTATATCCCTAAACCAAATTATCTAACTTGTAAAGTGTGTTATGTTTTGTGTATATTTTAATTGCCACTTCACCCCAAAAAAGTATCCTCCATCTCTATTTTTTTCAGATTTTTGGATGTTTTTGTATCTTTGTGTAGCTACTTCAAATAATGTCAAATTTAATAATTACATTATTTTTATAATGGATACATCAGCCAATTCTGAAAAGGATTTTGGGTAGCTTACAATTAAAGACAAATACATGAGAACCACTAAAATGAGGATAAAATGAAACCTAACGAACGACAAGGAAACGAAATTTAATACTTAAACAACAAACTGACATTAAAGTTACAGTAATATCCCAAACCAGTCTCTCCTGAAAATTCCTGGTATTCCTTTGTGACTTACTAGTTTTATTCCATAGCTCTCGCTGGTATTTGACGGGTTCATTTCTACGTTTTTCAAATTCAAATGAATTATCCTGTAAGAGGGGGAAAAATACGGTTTTAAGAGAGGTTGAAAGGAAGCATTTCTTGAAACTTATTCTCCTAGTTCACAAAAGTTCCAAGTGTTTCAAACCATGGACACATAAGATTCCCCTTAGGGTGACCCCAGCGAATGCAAGTTTTCAAACTCTCCTCCTTTACGCACCACAATTTACAGGACAGCCTTACTGAAAACATCTCTCAAAAAGGAGTGATTCTTGAAGGGAGGGGACAGTATCACCCCCACCCCTCAGAGGGGCGTATAACAATCATGGGGATTATAAACAAACTGAAAAGTTTCCCTAATTTCCCATCCCTAGATGAGACTGACAGCAGAAAACTTTGTATTAGGCTGAACCATATGAAACTGCCATTTTTCATACACCAAAAAGAGTCAAGCATTAAGAATTTCATATGGTTCAACCTAAATCTCCTGCATCATTATATATTTCAATAGCTATATACATGTCTGTTACAGCACAAAGGTGTGAAACTACACATCTTCAAATAAATGGTGCTACTCAGCATGACATAAGCTTCACCCTGAAATTCTTCAGGTCCCCTCCAAATGTAGTTGGTATTTTGACAGTTAATGATCCTATTTATCTCAAAACATGCAAAACAATTTTGGAAAAAGCTACAGGTTTCTTGGAAAAACTACCAGTATTTCTGGGTTTTCAAATCTATCAGACTTAGGCATATGGAACAGCACTAACTCCATATTTCATTTATGTACACATGCCTCTGTTCAGATCACAATAACCTCAGCCATGACAAGGTCACCAGAAAATGACTGCGACTGGCATCCTTTCTTCACTCATCCACTTGCCACCTGCATCTGAGAGGCTATGTTTCTTCTTGTCCATACTGAAACTTATTTTTGTGACAATAATTGCGATTTGTCATTGCACCTCGTTAAAAAATACTCTTAACATTCCTTACGTTCATTGAAAACCTCTGATGTTAACGAAGCCAGGAAAGGGCTTCATGGCAACTGCTTAAATACTGCCTTTAAGGAGTAGAGAGATGGGAAAGACATCATGGGTTTGGAGGAAGAGGCAGTCATGGAGGGAAGGGAGAGTTTAAGGATCTTCCTCCCTCAAAGGTAGCCTGTGGAGAAATTTTCATCTCCTCCCTTTACAGGGGTTGAATGTGGACAAGCTTCACCAGCTCCTTATGCCGATTCAGTAACAGCAACATGATGAGGGGGGCTCATGTCATGAAATTCCCTCAGCCTGACTTCCCACTATTACTCCTTACACCCACATAACTAAGTTCTGTGCTCTCAGACACAAAGTCCTGCTAAAGAAATCTAGAAACTGATAAATGAGTCTATTACAAATCCCAACTGAGCCATCACTGATGTTCAAGAATCCTTTAATTAATTATCTCTCAACTTCCTTTCGAAATCCCTAAGTAGCAATTTCTAACTTCACCTCAATCCATTTAAATGATTTCCCTCCTTGTTTGCTTGCAAGAGCTAAAAAGTTTCTTGAGGATAAAAAATCACTTCTACAGACTGGATTAGGAATTTTTTTCCTTTTCAGAATTCTACAGATTTATGGTTTTCAGGATCATGTGAGAATGAGACTATCAACACAGCCAAAAACAAATAAGTCACTCATTAATTAATAATTAATCACATATCCCTTGTTATAGTTAATTAAATCACAGACCGCTCCCCTGAAAAAAATTAAAATTTTGAGAACTGTAAAACGATACTGACAGCTAACTGTACGCACCACGGTAAGCTCTTTACCAGCCGCTTTCCGGAATGCTTTGGTCCACCTGACCTTGCGAGGGTTGCGCTTCTTTTTAAAGTTTTTATGACACTTGGATTTACAGAATCTGAACACCTACAAGAAAAGTAAGTTAAACAGTGAAAAGTCAGTATTGAAATTTTTCTATTACGCTACCCCTACCAGACAAAATATACTGTAAAGTCTGAGAAATGACAACGGTTCTCATTCACATGTGCTTTACTTACTCACAACGCCATTTAGAAATGGGTGAGACAGATCAGATTAAATGGAAAGTGAACGATTCAAACATCATCAACTAAAGGCTGAAGGCCCGGAAAGTATAGTTAAAAACTACCATTTTTATAGAATAACAGTAAAATTTTCCAATGATACTGAATGAAGGGGATGATTTTAAGGAAAGTCATCTATTTAAATCTCTTCCCAATTCAGAATAATTCTCAAAATTCATTTTCTACAGACCTCAATGGAGTATATAGAACCCACTGTGAAATCTCCTTTGGTTCGTTTGATTCTTACACAAAATAATTTCAAAAAAGCAACTAAAATTGTCTATAGATTTGTTTTCCAAAGTATTTATTCATAGATCTACTTGGAAGATTCTTCACTACTTTAATTCTTCATCTTCATCCCAAAAGATGTGATCCTTTGTGCTTAATTTAACGATGCTTCAATGTGCTCTTGAAACAGCTTATTGGGACTCATTATGTAAGTCTAAAATACATTATTTTATTACTTTGTTCAGGTCTTAGAACACATTACGACGTGTACTGTGTGTACTACTAGAGGAAATCTGAAGAGAAAAAGCAATTCTTTCAGTTTATGGATCTTGGCATAGAATATTAAGTTGAATTATCATACCTAGGTGATGTGACCCATTAAAAAAATAGGTCAAAATGAGGTACAAACATTTCAAACCAAGTAAGTCTATGAATATACCACAAGCCAAAATATTTTTCATTTTATGTACACTCTATTCTACGGGGAACGTCAGGCAGGTCACTATACACACCAGGACATAGTTTTCTTAGAAATGGTCGATACTAGTTTAACTTGAACTAGGCGCTCACCTCCTAGAGAGCCGTCTCCTGAGAGAGTTAAGTAAGAGCATGTCTACATTCTTGAGTTAATTTCAAAACAACTAGAAAATATAAGAACTACTGTAGTCTCCTGGAGTAACTCACTATGAAGCCATCACTGGTAAAATTTCTTTGAGGATTTTCAGTCCCAAGTACTATTACCCTTTTAAGTAAAAGCCTCCTCCGTCTTACACCTACTAGATAGCTCCTAGACAAACCTCCATTTCTGCCATCTATCTAATGAGAGGTTTGAACTTGTCCTGGGTCTCCTCAATTCTAAAGAGAGCCACTGGGAAGTTACAGGGGAAGTCTACGCGAACTCCATAGCTAACAGATGTCATCTGAAAAGCCCAAGGAAGTATCTGAAGAGACTGGAGTCACTGGAGATGGGAAGGGGATCCAATCAGGCAAAAGGAGCAACTACTACGAGCCTGATGTCGCACTAGATGCGAGGGAGACAAGAATGATTAAAACATGATGCTCTACCTGGAGATGCTTCGCTAGTAATGTGATAAAGTCTCACTTTGCAAACAAGAGAGATGGAGATCAGACCCGGATACAAACAATAGGACAAAGCTATACGCAGGTATATCTCAGGGACATTGCAGGCTCGGTTCCAGACCACCACAATAAAGCAACCATCACAACAAACTGAGTCACAAGAATTTTTTTGGTTTCCCAGTGCATATAAAAGTTACGTTTATACTATATTGCAGTCTATTAAGTGTGCTAAAGTCTATTGTGTCTAAAAAACAATGTACATACCTTAATTAAAAAATACTTTATTGCTAAAAAATGCTATCTATCACCTGAGGTTTCAGCGAGTTGTAATCTTCTTGCTGGTGGAGGATCTTAGAGCATTAAAACTAATTCTAGGGGCTGGCCCCGTGGCCGAGTGGTTAAGTTCGCGCGCTCCGCTGCAGGCGGCCCAGTGTTTCGTCAGTTCAAATCCTGGGCGCGGACATGGCACTGCTCATCAGACCACGCTGAGGCAGCGTCCCACATGCCACAACTAGAAGAACCCACAACAAAGAATACACAACTATGTACCGGGGGGCTTTGGGCAGAAAAAGGAAAAAATAAAATCTTTAAAAAATAAATAAAAAAACAAACAAACAAACAAAAAACTAATTCTACCCTCAAGAAGCAACCTAAGGAGCATAAGAGGGGAGGGCTCTACGAATGATGGTCTCAAACGCTAAGAGCACAGAGGCTGAAAGCCTCGTTAGGAGGCTATGAAAGTGACAAGTGCCTAATTTGGAACTAGCATAGGAGAGCAGAAAGAAAACAAAGATACCACTATCCTTTGCAAAGGCAGAATGGATAGGATTGGTAACTAGATCAAAAGGTGAAAAGACTCAAAGATGACTCTCATGTTTCAAGCAAAGCTGTCTAGGCAGGTGACAGTGGTATTAATTCAGAGAGTAGAAAGAGTTGAGGTAACAAGGAACTCTCTTTCAGTAAGTTCACTGTTCGGTATGAAAAGGATTTCCCTGCCAACTGGAAAATTCAGACTTGGAACTAAAGAGATACAGATTTGGGAATCATCAACACAGAGAAGCCGAGATGCTTGTTCTTCATTAGTGCTTCAAGGCCTCTATTTCTTATTTTCCCAATCAACTCTGTTCTGGATCCACTGGTCTCCCCCAGAGCAAGCTAGCTCCCAGGTGACGCAACACTGTCCTTGCTAGCAATATAGACTCCCTCACCTTGAACTTCCACTGTGTCTGCCAGATCAACACCCAACCCTAGATAGCTCCAACAACCTGCTCTAATTCCAATACCCAGCTGACAAACAGTGACGGACAAAAATCATAAAATCATACTGACCAGATCATCTACAAAGCCATAGTGCCCAGTGTGAATTAGACCCCAACGCAGCCATCATTTGATTCATTTCTATAAATTTTTTATCACGTTCCTGAGAGCAGGAATTCAAAATCTTCTACATGTTCTTTCAAGTTCCCAAACATAGCTTTGGTCTCTCACTTTCAGCAAAAACCCCTGCTACTAACTTAATGAGATTATTATGTTCTGCCTATAATAGAGATATAAGGCCATGAAGTAGGAACTGCAATTCTTTAGCATGTCAAAATCATCTCCTTAAATATAGATTCCTAGATCCTCTTCCCCTCTTCTTAAAGATTCCAATTCAATAAATCCGGTGGAAACCAAGAATCTATTTTTTACAAGCGCCCAGTGACTCAGAAGCAAACATAAGAGAGGTCAAATTTTGAGAAACAATGTGTTAAAGAAACAGAGGAATGAGATTCATTCTGATATGAGAAGGCAAATTCATGTATCATTCACAAAGTCTTTCACAACCAGGCCTTCTATCTGTATGTTTCTATCTTATGTTTATAGACGTACCTGTTTGTATATAGACCTACATTTGTATTTATAGCTCTACCTCAAACCTCCATCACCATCTACAATCCAGTCACTTCTTAAAACAGACATGTAATTGCTTCACTGTCTGCTCAAATTGTTCACTTTCCTTCCACCGAGAATGCCTTCTCCTTACTTTCTTACGCAAAATTCAAGCTCCAGGATAAACGTCGTCTCCTTTCTGAGCCTTTTCACATACGACCCTCTCCAACTCACCTCCAATAACGTCATAATACATAACTCTATTAAGCCATATGCAACATTTCTATCAACCTCTACACACCACGGACAGTCTAAGTCGCATTCATCTCTGTGAACACGGACCTTAAAAATGACGTTGACTGGGCATGCGTTCAACAAGGTTTACTGAACCGAAGAACTTGGCCCAACTACAAGAGTGGCCAAACAGCCCAAAGGGACCCCAGATTCCCCGTCGGCGCAGGCTGGGATCGCTCCTGAACCTCATCGCAGCCAGCCAGCATTGCCCAAGGATGGCCTGGAGAACAACTCCGGGCGAGACGCCCGCAAGGAGAAACTCCCTAAGGGGAAGGTCGAGGCGGAGCTCCTGGCAAAACCACCCTCCCGCGGGGGCAGCGCGGAAACCCCGGGCCAAAGACCGCAGGGGCAGAGGAAGCCCGCGCCGGGCGGGGGGCCGCCTCAGCCCGCGGGAGCGCAGCGGGGCGCGCGCTGGCCTTGGCCGCCTCACCTTGCAATCGTTGCGGACGAACATCATGCCGTGGCCGGGGTAGATGGGGCCCGAACAGAAATAACACTTCTCGATACGCATGTTGAACCCGCGTGGGTACCCACCGACTAGACGCCGACCTTGAGAGGAAGTGACGTTGCCCCGCCACAGGAAGTGATTATCTTCCAAGTTCCCGACCCGGAAGAGGCGAGCGTCCTTCGCTCCTGCGGGCCCCTGGAAAGCAATGCGAAGGTGACAGCGCCTCCCCGCGGCCGTGCGTGCCCAAGCGCTGCGGTTTGGCGCAGGCGCAGAGCTGCACAGTCGGCCTGGCAGCCCTCTCTGGGGAAGCGAGGTGTGGGTCTGCGCCGCCTTCTGAACTCACTCACGTAGACCCTTGTTTTCCTCTCTACCGTACCCTGTAACGTCAGCATTTGCTCATGTCTTGTCTACCTTGTCTTTGATTTGTGCTTTTCCCCAGAAGGCTCATCCATACATTGGGTTGCCAAGCAGTGCCATGTCCATACCCGGGATTCGAACCGGCGAACCCTGGGCTGCTGAGAAGCAGAACGTGTGAACTTAACCACTGCGCCACTGCGCCACCCCCTAATTTTTTCTTTTTATCTGATCCTTATATTTATTTTTCTTGTCTAATCATTTGACTAGTAATTCCAGAATAATGTTAATAACAAAGGCACACACCAGAAATTTTAGTAATAAATATTTGCTCCTCACTTCATTGTCAACCAAGAGACTGAAAATTATTTTACCCTTGTTTAATCTCCTCCTTGTTGTCCCCCTCAACAATTATAGAAAAGCCTCAGTCTTTCTATCTTCCCAAACTCTTTACGTAGTTCCTTCCCAGCTCTCTCAGTTTTATCCTGCTACTTGAACAAGAAATTTCCTCCCCTTGTCTCCTACATGATCAACCAGCTTCACCCTCTTACCTTCAATATCAGAGGCCACATCCCTTATCCATGTTCTTAATCCTATTCCCTAAGGCTTCATCTGAGACTTTGTTCCCTTCAACCTATGAGCGTACTCAGTGCTTCACTTTAGATTGAATGGATGAGTAACCAGTCTTAGGAATTTTTTCTCTTTCCAATTATTATAACAAAATACAAGAGGAAGAAGAGACAAGCATGTATTCCACATCCAACAAATTGAAGTGAAATATTGGAAATGCTATTTCTTTTCATTCATTCTGCTTGAGACTTATTATTCCTGAATTTAAAATTGTATGTCTTTTATCATTACTGAAAAATTCTCAGCTCTTTTCATATATTGCCTCTTCCTCGATTTTCTCTAATTTCTCCTTCTAGAATTCCTATTAGACATGTTAGAGCTTTTATCTTTCTTCTATATCTCTTAATCTCTGTCACTCTTTCTCTTTATCTCACTCTGCTGAATTCTGTGTAATTTCTTCCAAACTCGCTTCTAGTTCACTAATTCTGTCTTCAATTCTGTCAAACTTGCCGTTTAACTTGTGACCATCGAGTTTCAAATATCAATGGCTATATTCTTCATGTGCGGAAGTCTTTTTTTTTTTAATTCAAACCAGTCTTGCATCTTTAATAATATTGTCTTTTCCCAGATGTTTCAATTCCTTTTATGTTTTTGATTATTTTAAACATTTTTACTTTATCATCTCCATCTGATAAGTATATTATTTGAAGTCCTTACATGCCAAATCCTGTTTTTGGTTTACTGGTCCTTGCTCATAATTGGGGCTGAGGGGGTGGGGAAGGAATAGGTTGTCATTTCAAATTGTGAGTTCATTGTCACTGTGGTGTTTTCTGCAAGAATTCTGTGAGGTCTGGTGGAGACGTGCCCTCTGAAAAGATTTTGCTTTGCTTCTACCAAGTAATCCAGAAGTGTTAACCAAACACTTTTTTATGTTAATTTCTTGGGTTAGCCATTCTAAGACAAAAAATAGGTAAACTTGAACCCCAAACCTGTGTAAAAGTGGACTTTATGCTTATAAATTCTCATGGGAGACTAAGACATAGGCTGGACACTGGCTTTGTGTGTGTTTGGGGCAGGAGTTTCTCCCTTCCAGTGCCCTACCTCCAACAGATCCAAGGCCTTCTCTCCTGATGGCAAGTATCCATTAAAACCAAGCCCCTTGATTACTGATACTGGGAAAACCAAACCAAAGCAAACTACGCTATTAGGTTGTTCTAAGTTCCCTCTGATGTTGCCATTGTTGTTGCTGTTTTTGTTGTTGCCTGTTTTGTGTGGGAGAGGGGTAGTCTTAAGGTATTTCCCTTACTTTCTTGAGAGAACAACAGTACACTTAAAAAATATGTTCATTATATTTTACCCAGCACTATCTAAGTGTTTTATAGTGGGAGAGTTTTCCGGTTACTACAGTCACCCATAAGGCCAAAAACAGAAGACCTGGAAATACCATCTAGAGATTTCCAGTTTATAAAAAAGCCAATGAAAACATTCCTTACTGAACCTTTCTTAAGCAGATTGTTAGCTCTCTTGACACCAACTTCAAAAGATCAGAATGTACTTCTCAGATTTCCTAATTTCTTATAATAAACCAATATGGACTTATTATATATGAGCCTTTCTAAACATTTTTTAAGCTGTTTTCTTTTTTTTTTTAAAGATTGGCACCTGAGCTATCAACTGTTGCCAATCTTTTTTTTTCTTCTCCCCCAAGCCTCCCAGTAGATAGTTGTATATTCTAGCTGTGAGTGCCTCTGGTTGGGACACTATCTCAGCATGGCCTGACAGGCTGTGCCATGTCCGTGCCCAAGATCTGAACTGGCGAAACCCCAGGCCACCAAAGCGGAGCACGCAAATTTAACCACTCGGCCACAGGGTTGGCCCCTAAGCTGCTTTATTTTCAAATTTTACTCCTCTGTTCTGTGAATATTAATAGTGACTCCTATTTTGAAAACTCTTTCACTTGACCCTGAAGCCTCTTAAGTCCTTTATTTAGTCTACCAATAACCATTTGAGTACCTATTGTATACCAGGCCCTCTTCTGGGGAGTGACAACAAAATTTTGAAGAAAACTGCCTAAGACCCTGTCCCCATGGAGCTTATATCTTAGTGCATGGAGACAAACATATAACTATATCAAGTGGTGATAAGTGACATGTACAAAAGCAAAGCAGGATAACAAGGCAGGAAGTGACGGTCTGTTTGGGGCCATGAGGTGAGGGGGCCGAGAATGACTGTTAATTTATATAAAGTGATCAGTGAAGTCCTTCTGGACAAGATGGCATTTGAATAGTTTTAAAAGAAGGGAGAGGGAGCCATGCAGGTATATGGAAGACTAGCATTCCAGACAGAGGGAACAGCGAATATTCCTGAGTCAGGAACACATTTGACTGGTCCAAGGAGGCAAGTGTGCCTACAGAGGAGTGCGTGAGAGGGATAGTGGTAGGAAATAAGGTCAGAGTCCATCTCCCACATATTCCTTCCTCATCCAATCAATGACTATACCCTTCCCAATGTCTCTTGCATCCATCTCTGCCCTGATCTTAGTTCAGGCCATTACCATCCTTATTTTGTTGACCCGAGAATGGCTAGTACAACGCTTTCCACAGTGTAGATGCTCCACAGATGTCTGATGATAACATACTTGAATTACCTTCTCCAGAATATGTTGTCCTGGGTGGCCCTCATCAAGCACCTAATGGAATCTGTGTCCCTGAATTTGGTTTCCTTTAGTATTACGATCTCTGGTTTGAAACTTTATTGTGATGGGAAATGACATTATGTTCACACACAATCTTGAGAGACTAGACCACTTTTTTATTATAAGTTTAATTGGCACAAAGTTCACTGAAGATACACTTCACTTTTATACAGGCTTGTAAATAGAAAAATACATCAAGGCACAAAAATATGGTACTTCAATATCAAATTTAAACAAACGATTTCCAAAGAGACTACAGGTTATTTATTTCAATAATTAAAGATGGTTCTTGTGGGTGCACTATATCAGGTATATGTTTAATTGTACATTATGTTCCAGGTCAATGGAAACTGTACTTAATTGCTCATTTGGTTCTTGAAAGACTGAAACATACAAATATTGTCTTCTTTTTAACTACACAAACAGACCATATAAAATGTTCCCTGATATGTAGCTGTGAAATTATGATTTACTCCACTGAAATTCTTAATGACAACTTTAGAAGGCACTGCTTGTGATTGTGACCCTGCCCTTGAAATGTCTGAATCTTTCTCTCACTAGAATACACAATTCAAATACATAAGACTCAATGACTTCTTTAATATTTAAAAGAAGTCCCCATTTCAAGGACAGAAATAGATAAGATCTTAGTAACCACAGCTAAGTTTTTTAGGGGAGCGGTGGGAAGGCAGTGGCAAAAAAAGCCCAGGATACTCAATAAAAAGCCATTTGAAAATTATCATGTAAAAGTAATTACTTCCCATCATAGTTGTATTTTTCTAATTACAGTTCTGCTAAACATTTGCCACTACAAAATATGTGTATTTTTATCCTTTATTTAAATTATAAGTGATATTTTTTTCCTAAATAGCCATTAAACTCTTTGGACATTTTAATCTATTTTATTTAAACCACTTTAATAAATAAGAATTTTCCCCTTTGACCTTTATAAACAACTGCCATGAAGCGTATTTAAAAACCCCTTTAATTTGGTATGCAGACACTTTGGCAATGCAGAAGAATACATGACCTTGGTAAGATCCAGCAAGTACAGTAAATGCCCATGATCTCAATGAAAAATACAGGCTATACAACACTTCGGTTTTCTTCTATTGAGCTAGAATACAAATGTAACTGCTTAAATACAAACATCTATCTTCCACCAATTAGTAAACAGACATTTTATGCAATTAAAAACTAATTCCTTCAATTCCACCAATGTAAGAATAAAACAAGTTGAAATATCAACAATACAGAGCCCGCTGGTGAAGACAGAAGATGAGTAGTATTTCACAAGCTAATTGAAACTGCAATCTGAGGATGCCAGAACAACATTATAAATATGAAGAAAAAGAAGCTAAAATACACAAATAACTTCAGCATAAACACCAGCTACGTTCAGATGTGGCCGGCACATAGGCAAGTATAAATGCACAGATCACAGTGAACTAAAGCCATAAAAATCTAGTTCCCCGATCCTTCAATCAACCGTGCAGAGCAATGAGCATATAGCAGGGAGCCAGAAGCCCCACTTCAGTTGCTCATACTACATTAAGCCACTCCTGCCCTCACCCCCCAATCCCTTTCTCACCAATAAGAGTCACAGTGAGTGAATAACTGGTCAGTCCAGTTTATCTAGGGTCTATAGATACGGCCACAATTTGTCCTATATTCATTTTAAAGAGAATGCTTACATAAATTAATGCTCAAGCACATTGAACTGACATTTGTATACATTCTTGTTTAACATTCAAGTGGTTTAGATGGCATTTTAGAAGGTCACCTATGGTACAAGTAGAGTTTTTTAATTTGGATTAAAGACTGATGGTTTTATAATACCATCTAAGATCTTGAATGTGAGACTCTGAGCCTATCCAGATTAAGGCAGGTGACAGTATCTTCAGTCATTCTACAAAATAAACGCACTCTTCTGTAGCTACAAAATCCTGAATCTGTGAATGATCTACTGCCATGGGCTAAAGTTTTATAAGGCACTTTTGGCTATGTGAAATATTTCTCCTAACTCTCAGGCTGAATCTTAAAGAAATATTTACAAAGCTGCAGCAAATACATTTTAAAACTGGATGCTTTATTGACAGGCCTAATTGGGACGATGAAAAGCAGTTTGTACACAATGCCCATTAATCTCTCTCTGTGCTATGTATCACCCACAGAGAAGATCACAGACACCGGTCACCTGAATTATTGTATAGTTCACTTGACTTTTCAACAGCCACATGCCCCTTTCTCCTTTTGTTCACTTAACTGATCTGCAGAGGTGTGACCATTGGATCGCACCACTCCTTCGGGAATCCAGGACTTGTCCACACACCGTTCCATGCGCTTCATTATCAGGTCCAGGAGCATCTCGATTGCTTGGCTTATGTTTGCCCCATTGGCAGCACTAGTTTCAAAGTAGGGGATTCTGGAAGACAGAGACAACTTGCGTAACAACATGTGGAAGGAAAGGACAGTGATCTTTGCCCTTGATAATTCAAGTTAGAAAATAAGTAGAGGACAAATATACAAGACAACGAAAGCATTTTACCACCACAGTGTACATTAAAAAGTGAAAAATAATTGACACTGCATTCCTAATAGAGATGTAAAACTTCTGGAAATTTTTATTTCTATTTCACAGATGATTAAACTGCAGCTCAGAAAGATGAAGTAACTTGCCCAATTTCATAGTGCTAGAAAGCAGCAGAGCTAGGATTTGAATCCACAGCTGTTTGATTCCAGTGTAAACAACTTAACCATAGGCTCTACTGGTTCCAAACTTACTTATATTGTATGAGGATTTCCAAAACAATAAATCTCTTTTACTTGATGCACTCACACAAAAAGCTGATAGTAGAGAGAAATCAGAGGTCCCTGGCTGTGTTTGTCAAAGGCTTTGCCACTTGTCAACTCCAGGCTGTATTCCTGTACTGTACACTTGAAGACATTCTGAATCCTATAGATCTCAAAGTTCCTCAAGGACATCAATCATAAGTATGTTTCCTTTGATATCCAAGGACTGGTGGGATATGTGTAATTTTTTAATAACTCACAAAGCGTCATTTCAAAACTTTAAGGGTTGCTTTTCACATCATCTTGAGAAATCACTCTTCTTGTGGTGGCCACCCTGATCTATTTGAGTCAGTCTTTGCAATAGGATTAATTAATCAACTGCCAAATTCTTCCTGCTTCTTAATAAAGCAATGAAAATAGTGATAAAATTGTATTTCCTCCATCAGTTGATTTCATTTCCACCACTTAGTAAGGAATCTGACCAGAATTCTCTTAGATGTAAAAACTCCAAAGGAAAGTTGTCTTAGCACCTGAGGGAGTTCTGCAATTGCATTCAGTATAGTAGTCCTTACATTTATAGGGACTTTAAAGTCCTCCACCATTACTCTTCTTGAAGAATGTCTTTGTTTGCCTGTGTTCTCACAGCATGTTAACACAACAGCAATGACTCTGACCACAATTTCAGTTACTCTTTTAGTATTTCCTGCCTAGGAGCAGCTTCCTAATGACAGCTTTTACAGATTTTTTTTTTAACCATCTTATGGCTTTTACAGATCTTTTCAGAAGTGTCCTGCTTCTTATGTCCCTAAGAAGCACATTAGGGGGTACCTGTGTAGGGATGGAAGGCTATTTCTCCATTAGGAGTCCTCAAGATGATGTCTTCTTATCTGCACACTTCCTGTAGGAGCTGACAGACCTGCAACCGGACCTCTGCAACTTTTTCCTGTTTCAGTATAGCTCTTAAAAACTGGCTGAGGAACTGTCACTTCATTTGAGCGTTTATCTACCCATCCGTGGGTTCTGCAAGACAAGGCTGCCCCACCGATTCTACCACACCCGCACTCATAGCCCTTCATACGCTGACTCTACAATATCCTCATCAGAGAAGCGTCTGCTGGGCAGGTTACATGGGCTCTGTAGTGCTTAAACCTTCTGCCTGGCTACCTCTTCGGTTACTGTCAGTCTTCTTTCCTCCATCTTCATCTGTTGCCTTATCCACAAAATGAAGATAATGCATCTTTCCCACCCCAAGAAGTTACAAGAAGTATTTGATTACCAAAAAAGAAGAGGGCATGGGATCCTTTGTGGGGACTCAATAAATATTTATTTATCAAGTACCTATGATGTTGTTGAGCTAAGTCCCGGGGACCATTGTTTCAGGAACTGAATTTTGGACTGACAAATCTCAAAATTTAAATGCTTACATTTTTTTCATCATGCTCTTTCTCAGTTATACTCATGAAGAATCATTTAATGTCTACATATCATTTCTTATACTTAAGAAGAAGGCTTGATCATTCTATCACCACTCAGAAATACATTTTTTCATGGAAAAGCAACTGAAAAACTCATCCCTCCCTCCAAGAATGAGCTGAAATTGGAAATGCAAAAAAAATGTTGGGGCCGGCCCTGTGGTGTAGTGGTTAGGTTCAGTGCGCTCTGTTTCAGCAGCTTGGGTTCACAGGTTTGGATCCCAGGCATGGACCTACACCACTATAGCCATGCTGTGGTGGCAACCCACATATAAAGTGGAGGAAGAGTGGCACAGTTTTTAGCTCAGGGCTAATCTTCCTCAGCAAAAAAAAAAAAAAAAAAAGCAGTTGAGCAGTAAACTTTCTTGTAAATACTAGTCATAACAATGTACATCCAATTTTTAAAATTTCCTCAAAGTCAATAATAAATAGCTTTCCAACTCTAGAGTCCTCAGCTTCATTGAATTTCTCAACTGAAGCTCCATTAAGCTATTTCTACTTTCCATAGTTTCTTCCTTCTGAGCTCCTGAAAATTACCTCACAGTCATTTTGAAGGCATAAATGAGAAAACATAGTTGAAAGTACTTTTAAAAACCTGTGCATGGGGGCCGGCCCAGTGGCGTAGTGGTTAAGTGCACATGTTCCACTTTGGCGGCTGGGGGTTCACCGGTTCGGATCCTGGGTGTAGACATAGCACCGCTTGGCAAGCCATGCTGTGGTAGGCGTCCCACATATAAAGTAGAGGAAGATGGGCATGGATGTTAGCTCAGGGCCAGTCTTCCTCAGCAAAAAGAGGAGGATTGGCAGCAGTTAGCTCAGGGCTAATCTTCCTCAAACAAAAAAAAAAACCTGTGCGTGGAAGTTACAGACAGTTTGGACAATGGTTAAGAGCCATAACCTCTGGAGCCAGGTTGCTTTGATTTAAATCCTAGTATGACCTCTTACCAACTGTGTAACCCTGGCAAGCCATTAACTTCTGTGCCTCAGTTGCTTCATCCATTAAGCTAGATAATATCAGTATCTTCTTATAAGGATTAAATGAGTTAATATTTAAAGCACTTAGATTGTGTGGGGGATCAACACTGGCCACCCCAGGGACAGCCCTGTGGCCTAGTGGTTAAGTTCAGCATGCTCCACTTTGGCAGCCTGAGTTCCGTTCTCAGGTGCGGACCTACACCACTCGTCTGTTAGTGGCCATGCTGTGGTGGCAGCTCAAGTATAAAAAGAGGAAGATTGGCAGCAGATGTTATCTCAGGACGAATCTTCCTCGGCAAAAAAAAAAAAAAAATGGCCACCCCAAAATGTATCTCTTTAGTTTGATTTTTTTTTTTAAAGATTTTATTTTTTTTCCTTTTTCTCCCCAAAGCCCCCTGGTACATAGTTGTGTATTCTTCGTTGTGGGTCCTTCTAGTTGTGGCATGTGGGACACTGCCTCAGCGTGGCTTGATGAGTAGTGCCATGTCCACGCCCAGGATTCGAACCAACGAAACACTGGGCCGCCTGCAGCGGAGCACACGAACTTAACCACTCGGCCTCGGGGCCAGCCCCATCGGTTTGATTATTTTTAAGAACAAAAGGCTCTGACAGAAACTCTGATGTTCCCCCACAACTGCCCAAAAGAATTTAAGATAAAAGGCCTGTTCCAGGAAGGAGCTAATACCATAAGTTAACTGTGGTGTAATGTACAATGTGTCTCTCAGGTCACATTGTCTATAGTTGGCCCATTTGCATCTCCATGTCCATGTAAGTTGCCTTCCTTCCCCTTGAAGTCCCAAACCACTACCCCAACATCCTTCTTTGTCTTTAGCTGAAGATGGTATTTAAGGTGGTGGCTTTGGCCATTATGCAAGTTACTCAGTTTTCCTGGGTTTCTCCCATGTATACAGGTTATAAAGCCTTGTTTGATTTCTCCTGTTGTTCTGGCTCACGTCAACTTAATTCTTTAGACCAGCCAGAAGGACCTAGAGAGTAGAGGAATTGTCTTCCTCTCCTACAATTGGAATCTGATACATAAGAAATGTGTCATTTTTGACAAATGTGTCATTAATAAACATTTCTTATTTCCAACACAGAAACATGTTAGGTTACAAAAGTTTGTAATCTTCTTGTTTAAAACTCAGAAGACATAGAAACAATGTCACTGAATCATGGAAAGTCATAGCTTCAAGTGACTTTAGCAACACTATAAACATTAAGTTCCAAGACTAGCCCACAAACATTGATTTCATTCACAAATGCAGCTGATCTATAGTACTGCGCTAAATTCTGGTACCTGGGACCATGCTCCCCTGAGTCAGAGATGGCTCCCTCTGACCTGCCCTCACCAAATGGCTTCATGCTCCAGAGCATTTGCCTCCCTTCAGTCCTCGTCAAACCCCTCATTTCCCAAGCGATTATCACTAAATGCTGAGAGAAAATGGATCCTACTTTCCTGATTAACACTAAGGTATAAATGACTGATACCTCTAGCAGAGCTATGAGCCATTGTCTAATATTTACTAACAAGCAAACATTTAATTGTTAGAACTTCAGGGTACATGAGTAAAGTTATAAATTTTTAAGTCACTCATAAAAAAGATGTATAATATTAACAAGATGTACTTTAGATTTATAACTCCAAATTCAAGTTTCAAACTTCTATCCTTCAATTAAAAGTATATTTTCCTGCCATTTGTGAACCTCCAGGTCATGTGACCAGGAGTCAGGTCAACAACCTTAAAAACTTTAGATGAATCATTCAGTTTTCTGAGCAATTGGGGCAATGCAGTTTTTATTTCTACAGGAATAAATGAATGCTAGAGTTCACTCCTCTCCACTCTCAGCTCTTTCAGCTGCCAGAGGAAAAGTGAACTAGATGAGATCCACAGTGAAGACCATAAATTAAGATTTTCCTTCCATAATAAAAGGATGCCCCAGAGGCAGAAATGTGCCTTGTGCTCACATTTGAAAACTGGATGGCTCAGCTTCTTCTAAGGGCATAGGAAGTCTAATGGAAGGAGTTAGCAATATTTTTATGTTCTTATCTTCTTAATGTTCACTTTTAGAAGGCATTTAGGCTACTTTATCTGAACACTTCTCCATATTGGTAAAGAGGGGCAACAGTGGTTCATGGGGTCATGATAAGGAGGAAATGAGATAACACATGCAAAGGGCTTAGCACAAGCCTAGTATCCAGCAAGTGCTCAATAAGTGCTAACCTAACTGGAATTTTTTTCTTCTCTAAAAACAATATTCTGCCTTTTCGAAACTTGCTAGGCAAAAATTTAGCAATCTTAGCTTAAATTCAGGAGGATCAATTGTCCCCTTTTTAACCACAGAAAGGGTGGTTTTGCTCCTTCTCTCCACATGGTGGTGCTAATGTAGCATTTCTAGGGGGCAGTATGCCAAACCTTTGAAAAACTCCTGTGCAGCTCATTGTGGTATCAGTCTGTAAATGACCACTTAGCAGCCATTTGGAACACATGCAGAACACCAATTTTGGCATGCTTTTAGAAAATAAATTAATCATAAATTTTAAAATAAAATAAGAAAAATGGCAAACAGCTTCAAATCAATGAGGGGGCACTATAATTTGCAGTTTTTCACCAAGACATCTATGTCCACCTCACACTAAACATCGGGATCCACATCCAGCTAGTTTCTCTTCTATTATTTATTTCCACAAAACTAGAAGATCCTAGACCCCAGGTATAGGTTGCCAGGAATAAAAGCAAGTGTATTACATGATTCTGTCAAATGGTTCTAGACGTTTGGTTCACATGTGGATCCAGAAATTATGGAGAAATTTTTCACTAAAGTATGAAATTAGTCTCACTACTTTTTATAATCTGTTGGATGCTAAATGAACAGAATTTACAGGAAAGGGCTGGTGAATCAACTGTTTCAACCTGGGAGATTATGCCAAATGAAATCCAGATCCTCTACTAAGTTGTGTGGGGCTCTGGAAATCAGTCTTGTATGTCTAGTTGCAGCTTACGTGTGTGGTTTTAAAACATACCCAATGATACATCATTATTTCTCAAATAAAGGAAGGATGTCATCAAGTATGCAAAGAATCAAACTATTAGAGATCAAGCTATTCATACACATTTCATCTAGTTCAGACAGATAAGACACTGGGCATTCTGCTGAGCTAAGCCACTTGAAATCCCCAAAATGGTCTGTACTCATATTATCAATATTGTAAATAAATGTTTTTAACACATCTTACATTCCAGAAACTCTGCAGTACCTTCTCATCAATAGCCAGCAGTCATCAGTGGGGGAAAAAAAGTGATCTTAAATTTGCTGCCTCTAAGAGAGTAGATCTTTAAAGTTCTCAAGAACTTTCACAAGAATCACAAGAAAAAAATTTATAACTATATGTAGTAATGGATATAACTAAACTTATTATGGTAATCATTTTGCAATATAGACATATATCAAGTCATTGTGTTGTGTACCTAAAACGAATACAATGCTATATGTCAACTATCTCAATTTTTAAAAAATTGCTGCCCATTTCTTTGCACAGTACATGAAATACATACATTCAATTATCATGCTTTCATCATATTCACAATTTTCTCTATTTCCCTCAACTCTGAATCAAGAACAAATGACCACCAACTATCCTCTGTGAATAAAGAAGAGTGTGAGAAGGCATTTAGATGCACCCATTTTTACTCACAGAGTCAAGTCCTTGCCTGCTCACTGTGGCTGGCATTCCCTCAGTACCAATCCCAGTGTCCCTTCCCAATGTGTATCACTGCTCATGTAATTAACTGTGAAAAAAATCTGCTCTCTTTAGCATGGATTTCCAATGATAAGTCATTGAGCATATTTCCTTCACCCAGGCATGGCACAAGTAGACAACCGCTTCACGGTCTGTGCATCATGATTTTGTCCAGCCATACTCTCAAGGAAAATATCTGCAGGGACAACACCTGATAGTAACTTGGCCTCTACACCAGTGCTTCTCGAAGCGCTGTCCTCAACCGCTACCAGCAGCAGCATCCGGGAATCAGTTAGAAACGTAAAGTTTTGGGCTCCGCCTCAGACCTACTGAATCAGAAACTCTGTGGGACCCAGCACTGAGGTGATTCTGATGCACACTACAGTTTGAGATCCAATAGTATCATCTAAAAGAGGAATGCTGTCAATACTGTACTCTACTTTCTCTTCTAATATGCTTGTCACTGACTCTGTAGCTATTTTTAAGTGTCTCAGTAACAGTATGAACTGTAATAGTTTTGACTGGCAGGAGTACAAGTTTGAACAAACCTCTGTTTTGCTCTCTTCTCTGACTTCATTTCCCAATAGATGAACTGACCAATATAGTCCTCTAGTGCATGTGCAGCCAATAAAAATGTTATGATTATTAAAAATGAAAAAATATCCCTGTGAAAATAATCATTAAACTTACATGTCAAATTTATGAAATGAACATGAACCAAATTGCTCCATCATATCTTCCTCTGAAACTGTCAAACAGCCTACAGAACTATATTTTATGCTTCCTAAATCCTAAGGAAATTGTTTTCATCCATTTCCATTCTTCTCCAATAGTTTCAATTATCTTATCTGCTAATCTCTTCTCTCATTTTAACTCAATTCAGAAACTTTAGATTGAGCATCTCTTATGAAATACTCCCCAGACCTTGTGAACTGGGCACAGATGAAAGATCACCCCTGTGTCCCCACATTTCCTATACTCTGTAGACAGAAGGCAGCATGAGGCTCTTTGATACCAGGCAGGATGTGGAATCCTGAGAGCCAGAACAGAGGAAACAAGCAAAGGGCTGAAGAAGCCCAGAGGGAAAAGAAGCCAATCCTGACTGCCCCCTGGCTGCCCTATTTTTTGGCCTATGTTGACACACTTCTCGAAAGTCTGGTGTAGGTCCACGGTTTCCATTGCTTCATCACTTACTTCCTCCTCACTCCCTTGCAACACAGTTCCCAACTTCAACACTTCAGTATTCTCCATGGTATTTGATCCCTCTGCTCTTTCCTTCCCACTGTGCTACAGGAGTGCCTCTCAAGGGAGGAGGAGGGCATATCAGAATTGCCTGTGGGGCTTTGTCAGCCTCCACCTCAGAATCACCTCAGTCAGTGGTTCTCAACCACTGCACATGAAAATCATGTAGAGAGCTTTTAAAAGATACCAGTGCCCAGGCCCCCAGCTGTGGTGGCTTTGTATTATGTCAACTTGGCTAGGTTGAACAACATTTCCCAGAATTCCCTTCCCAGTTAGGGTGGACCACAAGAGAGATTTGGGGGAGATTTGGAGGGCGGAAATGAAGCAACAGCCATTCCGTAGCTGTCATACATTGTCATTTATCTGCTAGTGCATCTCGTCAGCATAAACCAGCAACCCGACCTGCACCTGCTCTACTTTCCCCTACATCCTCCTTCAACTGCTCCAACTCCCGGGCCAGGTGTGTGTGTTTAGCTCTGTGACAAAGGGCCCTGGCTTCTGTAGGACGCCCACTCCACCCAGGTCAGAGGCAACAAGAACTGACATGGGTTTTAGTCCAAAGTCCGTCATAACGGGGCCCAGCTGCTTCTTGCTCTCCCTACTTGACATCTATCTTCCCTTCCTGCCTGCCTGTCCTGCGGACTTCAAGCTTCAGCATCAGACACACAACACCACCTTACAGAGACTGCTTAACCAGCTCCACAAGTGCATAAGGTCAAATCGCTTTATATACAAGGAGGTTTCTTCAGTTGAAACTTGCCTGATAAACCACTCCAGACCAATTATGTGAGAAGTGAGGCCCGAACATGAGTATTTGTTAAAAGCTTGCCAGGTGCTTCTAACATGGTTAAATACCACCGACCCTTGAGTGAAAAGCTCCACATCCCATTGCAAATCTATGCCAGAGTAAGCCAGTATAGTTAATGGAATGAATACCTCCCTCACTCCCACACCTCCTGCCCCACCAGCTAGAACTGAGAAAGATTTAAAATCCTGTTCTGCCTCACCCTACGTATTTTTTCTACTTTACTCCTTTTTCTTTTCCATAAATACAGCCCCTATCCACCTGACAGATCACTGCACTCTCCCCGTCTCTAGCCTTTCCTCCCTCCATTTCACCCCACTGCTCCCAGCCTGATCTGGAAAAGTATTCATAACATTCTTCCATGTTCAAAGGCTTTCAGCAGCTCCCTGTACACAAGGAGATCAAGTCTACCCTCCTTACCTGGCATTCAAAGTTCTCCAGACTCCAGCTTCTTCCCACCTGGCCAGCCTATCCCTTCACTCCCTTCCCGAAGGGAACTTATCCTTGAGTGCTTTCCGAACCTCCATCAGCCCGAAGGAGAATAAAGCAGTGGCCATACAATGAAAAGGGAAAGGGCCTTCTCTGGCCTCCTGGTATTCTAACAACCAAGGCCACTAGCCAGGTAACATCCTGTACATACCTCACCACACCAAACCACCTCTCTCTCTCCTTCCCCTTCCTTCTCAGCACCACAGCTGCCTCCCACCTAAATTAAGGGTAATTAACACATATACACATTTGACTTATTGTATAAGAGGTGGAAAGAAAGTAAAACACAAATTCCTTTGAGGAGGTGCCCTTGACACTTTAATAAGCAGCGCTGACTCCTTCTTTCCTGTCCAATTAATGCTGCTGCTGCCACTGTGATCCTCTCCCCAGAGCTCAAGAAGGAAGACAGTATTTAGTTGATTCTCCACAACAGAAATACAGCCTGAACAAAGAGGGATCTTCATACTCCCCTCCCAGCACAGAAATTTCAAAGCCAATAAGGCCGGAGTTCTCTATAGGAGAATATGAACTGGCTTTGAAATTTCCTTGCTGAATATAGAGAATTTCCTTACCCGGGGCATCTCCTACTTGCTTCTTGGAAAGGCGGCCTTACACACAGTTAAGGCATTTGCCCTCAAAGCTGTCTTTCCTCAAACACCAAGAGATTGAGAAAATGGTACTGAAGCACTGAATAAAGACCCTCACCCCATGTTTTTTCTATGGTGGGTCCCACGGTTATATAATATTAATATGCAAAGTAGGTATTTGACACCTCCCAAGGCCTACATCTTGGGGTTTGTTTTAATTTTTTGCTTTTGCCTTTTTTGTTACCCATTCACGTGCTAATGTTTGCATTGGAAATGTTTTCTCTAGATTTCTGCACAAAAATACTCACCCGTATTTCTCTGCAAGTTCTCTGGCTTCCTCCTCTTTTACCACTCTCTGGTCTTCCAGATCACTTTTGTTTCCACATAACACTATATCTGGGTTTTCACAATATGCATGCATTTGTAGCTGGCCTATTAAATTAAGAAGATAAGAAAATTTATTATAGGTAAATAATGTAAGCGTATGATCAATGGAGAATATACACCAAAGTGCTTTGGAAACTGTAAATGGATATAGAGATATAAGGAACTGATATAATGCTTTCAAAGCATCCATAACCTAATCTGTAAAACTGAATGGACGGGGCATTCATCCTGTCCTTGAGCATGTACCCCAGCTTATTTACGTCAGAGAAGAATGGGAGAATTTGCTAACCCTCCAAAAGTGTGCGTGTGCACACATATGCACATGTGCGCGCGCACACACACAGCATATGGCTATCATTTTTATGAAGGGCATTTGAAAAAAAAACTTGGAGGATTTCCTAGTGCTTATTGCTAATCTTAAAGCACTGTTTTTATATACCCTCTCTCCAAAGCAATAACATCTTTAAAAGAACTGTTCCTATAAACCAGCCTGTTTCTATCTGAAATGTTTTCACATTTTTCTATTATCCTAAAGCAGAATCAAGAAAACAAACAAGACATGGGATTAAACGAAGAGAGAAAATCCAGAATAAATAGTAAATGATCCTGTCACCAGAACCAAGAAGCAGCATAGATTACAATTCTTACTCCACAGCTTTTACTTCTTTTCACCTAAAAACCTGTAAATAGCCATAATTTTTTAAAAGCAATTAAATCAAACAAAAGAGCTTCACTAAGCTAAATAGTTTAATCTCCCAAAGAAGGAAAATAAAGTCTTATTTCTTACTCATCACATCCCATAATGAAATTAAAGCAGCCCAAACTTTCACAATAAGATATCCCCCTAAGTTTATGGACTAATTTATTTTTATTACGGTTAAGCGGAGGAGTGTTGAGATGTTAGTTCCTCATTATGAAGACATGTCTTAGCAAGAGAAAGTCAAGTTGAGAAGCATTTGCTGAGCATTAACATGGGCCTGATACTTGGTGTAGAATTTCAGGGCTCTGACCTTTGCCCTCAAGGGAAAACTGAGGAAACAAGACCTATATAGGCAAGACCAACTGTGTACTGTTTCCTATAACAGCCATGCCCTTTCTTTCCTCCAGGATGTTACACTTGCTGTCCCCACACCCTTGAATTCCCAACCACAACCTTCCTTCAGGGAACCGCCTCGCTTTCTTTAAGACTTGCCTCTCAGTTACCTCTACTGTGAAACCTTTCTGGTCTCCAGAGTGGCTCTGTGCTCTGTTAACACCTTATATGTCCTGTGTCATGGTTATGAGCATGAACTCAGGACCTAAGGTGTCTAAGGCTGAATCCTGGCTCAGCCATTTACTAGCTGTGTGACCCTGAGGAAGTTATTTGATTACTCTGTGCTTCAGTTTCCCCATCTATAAATAGGGAAAATCATGGTACTTTCTTCAAAGGGTTAAGGTGAGGATTAAATGAGTTAACTCAATGATTCTTCAAGTAAGGTCCATGGACCAGCAGCCTTACTGTCACCTGGGAACTTCTTAGAAAAGCAAACTCTCAGGTCCCACCCCAGATCCAATGAATCAGGAATTCTGGGTACATGGTCCAGAATCTGTGTTTTTTTGAAGATTTTTATTTTTTCCTTTTTCTCCCCAAAGCCCCCCGGTACATAGTTGTGTATTCTTCGTTGTGGGTTCTTCTAGTTGTGGCATGTGGGACGCTGCCTCAGCGTGGTCTGATGAGCAGTGCCATGTCCGCGCCCAGGATTTGAACTAACGAAACACTGGGCCGCCTGCAGCGGAGCGTGCGAACTTAACCACTCGGCCACGGGGCCAGCCCCCAGAATCTGTGTTTTAACAAGACCTCTGGGTGATCCAGATGCACATTCACACTTGAGAACCACTAAGGTAATATATTAAAGGATTTAGAAATGCCATGTAAGTATTACCAATAACAATGTTTAATAGTGGTTATTTTGGGGAGTCTGGGAGGTGTGATTATTGGTGGTTTTTCTTTTTTCCCAATTTTTCTACAAAGACTGAATTACTTATATAAAAAGTAAATTAATTGATTACTTTAAAAATCTCACAATGAAAAAAGGCCCATCCGTAAGTAACTACAACGTGAGGCAGTGTGTGATAGGGACCTATAATTAGCACAAAATGTAACAGGAGTTAGGAGGACAGAAAAATCCAACTAAAGGTATCACAGGAAATTTCACAGAGATCATTTTTTTCCAGTTTCTAAATATTAAGTAGAACTCTTAAAAAAAATGTTAAAGAAAAAATGGAGGTGAATGTTGGGAGAGCTTTTCAGACAGATGGAATAATAGGAATAAAAATATAGAGGCAAAAACATGTTGGGCTCCTATACCATTTATGTGAAGCTACAGAAGAAAAGTTTAGAAATTTAGGCTACTTTAAAGTTTCCTTACAAAATATGCTGCCACTAGACGAGGAATGACTATGGGCATGACTTGCTTATCCTCTGAGTTCCAGGAAGACAGGTGAGTGGATACAACACTAACTGATCCTTTCAGATTTCAAATTTAAGCCCAGACGACTCAGCTCTCTGTTCAGTCTCCTAACTCAGCAGGCCTTACCTCTGGACTCTCATCCTCTTCCCAGGAGGCAGGGAGAGATTTGGGGTCAAGAAAGAAGGGACTAGCATGCAGCTCTGGAGAAGCAAAGGGAGGGGGCAGACATGCTCTCCTCTCCCTCCGGCCATCAGGGCCCAGGAGTCAGCTACTTGTTTAATGCAATAATGCCTCTGTTCTCGTATGCATCATTTATATACATATATTTTTTTAAACTACTATTTTGACAAAAAAAGAAACGAATGGTCCCCACAATACTCAAAATGCTAACAGGCAGAGGAAAAATTAAATGCATAGAAATTAACAAATTTGTATTTGTTATTAAGATTTGATATTACCACCTCTGACACTGACCATTATACCTTTTTTTAGAAATGGAGTTGAGGGGAGGAGGATACTTTCCATTGAAGACATGTAATCTTCAATATGCCTAAGTTTTTTTTACCTAATTGGGCAATAAGGAATCTTTTCCACTATGAGGAAAACAAAATAAAATACATGCATACACATAATTCCACATAATTTTGTTCTTTATCTAACTAGCTATAAAGCCCAGATGGGCAAGATTTATCTGCCTCAGGGTTTTTACTTCTATCTGTGAAAAACAGGTGGGTTGATGATCTTCAATGGTAAGATTCTACAACCACATCTCTAATAATGGTCTTTATAAAGTGCTTGACTTAAGAAAGCCCCAGAACTTCTTCTGATGATGCAAAGGAGAGGATGATGAGCAAGAGCTGAGGATAAGGGACTAGAAATAGCCACCACCATTCAGCTGTAAGGGAAATAATGAGGTGTGCAATACATTTAACAAAGTGAAGCCCAGTAAGCATAATTAAATTCGGGAACCTATATTTAAAGTATTAAATAGCTCTTCAACTCTTAGTAATCAACTTAGTTGAGAAAGAGCATAAAAGGCCACTGAACTGAAAGCCAAAAGCTCCATGTCCTTGGCTAAATCTATTACTCTTTAAGGCTCAGTGTCCTCATCCTAAAATAAGGACACACCACCTGCCTGAATCTCCTCACGGGGTGGTTGTGAGGATCAGATACAAAGTATGTGAAAATGCTTTGAAAACCACAATACACGACAAAAATTATTTAAAACCTCATTTTTTAAAATAAGGTTTTCTACCACTGAAACCACAGCCAATTACCCTTTCATAATACCAAAACACCAAGTGATGTTTAAGCAGTAGGAATTTTTAAGTGTTTTCATTGTAAAGATTTGGATGTTAAGAATTTCACGACCTTCCCCAATAGATTCTCTAGGTTTACACCACTACAACCAACAGAGGAAAATGTACATTTGCAAGCTGTTATTTGGTCAAGTAGCGGGATTTTAAATGGCTACTAATTAATTGTTTAAGAGATTAAGATCTCTCCAAACAGCCAAAATGAAGCTTATGTATATTGTGCTGGGGACCAGTATTGCCAATGCAATTCTAGAGTTTTCCATGATGGGCTTCTCCCGGCAAATGCACTGGCCCTAAAAGCAGAGAAAGGGCCTTTAAGTACAGAAGAGACATGGAGCCAAGGGGTAGGATCCATTAAGCCTTCAAAAGGTATTTACGTCTATGTAACATATGTTTGAAACCCTGGAGTGGTACAAGAATTGATAGCACACAATAGACAAGCAGTTACTTAGAGCTTTAACATCTCTAGGCTTCTATTTCCTCATCAATAAAAGTGGGGATAAGAGGCCCCTCTGGAGAAAAGGCTAATTACGAAGGTACTTGGAAAGTGCTGCCTTGTACCTGGAGTGTAGGAAGTACTCAACAAATCAAAGTTCGTATTACTAGGAAAAGCAGAGTATTTCAGTTATCTTTGCCCAAAACTAAAAACTTAGCTTCTTTAAACAGCATTTTAAATAGCACTAGGAGTTCCTCCAAAACAATTTATGACATAAGTAGAATATGAGAGGGCGTTTTATTGTGAGGAGCGGGGAGTGAGAGGAAGGGAAACAAAAACACTTACTTATCCAGTTTCTGACATTGAGGAAACTTTGCTCATTTGTCAGGTCAAAAAGCAGAAGAAACCCCATAGCATCTCTGAAGAATGCTGTTGTCAAACTACGAAACCTGGGAACATAAAAGCAGACTGGTCACCTAAACCATGGCCCCGGTCCTGAAATAGAAAGCTACCAGCAGTGCCCTCAGCCTCTTACAATCGTTCACCAATAACAAACTAGATGTTTAATAACATGCCATTGGTACTAATAACTTCACATTATATATGCATATTGTAGCTCTTAGTTACATAAGATTTAGTGAATTATGCAATGATAAATTATGCTGTTAGGATAAAATTATAATCAATGGTATCAAATATCTTAGAAAATATAGTAAAGAGATATTTAGAGCAAGAAAGAATATTTGAAAATATATCTACACTTTATAAAATGCCAACAATTATCAAAGTTATTCTTGGAATTTTCTTTTAAAACAAAAACAATCTGTGTAAATTGAAAATTTAAAAAAAAACAAATTAGATGATATTCCAAAAGTGTCTAAGACAGTTATTTATCACTTCCATAAGTTTATGTGTTAATAGACCACGTGATTTGAAAACCCAGCCTGCTGGACAGGGATGACAGGTACTAGCTTGTGATCCCTTAGTCTCAGCCAAGAATTTATTGTACAATTAAGAGTTAATTAGCCCCAAAGCAATGGTGCTTGCCGTGTACGTTTTCCTTGTCCTGTGAAAGCTTGGCTTGACATTACAGTGTGTTCCATGACCTTTAATTCAGGCTCTACAGAAATCTCTTATCTCTGATAACCATGTATTTGGCTTTAAGGTGGGGGAAGCACTGACTCAGGCCCTATCCTTTCTTGGTATTCACTCTTCCGTGGCTTTCTGGCTTTCTCCTGCTATCTCCCCCTCTCTCTCCCTCTGACAGCCAGTTTCCTCTTAATTTGCCTTTATGCAAAACCTACGACTGACAGGCAAAGGCTCCAGGGAAGAAAATACTGGTATGAATTTGTCATCTAATCTGCTATTTTAAGGTTTCTCGAATATTTCTAATCAATGTTTTTACAAAAAGAGTCTTTATCTTTTAGAGATATATATGAAAATTGTTATGAATGAAATAATCTGATATTTGAAATTTGCTTCAAAATAATTTGGGGGAGGGAGTGAGAAGAGGTGAGGGGTACACATGAAATAAGATTGGCCACAACCTGATGACTGTTGAAACTGGAAAATGAGTACATGAGTTCATTACACAATCCTCTCTGCTTTCATACACACTTGGAATTTTCTATAATAAAAAGTTAAAAAACAAAGAAAATTCTTCAAGGAAACTGTGAGAGAAAACAGAAGCTGTAGCAAACTAAAAGCAACTTGATATCAAGATTTCAGGTAACTAATTTTGGTCAAGCAACTTCTGACCATCTGAGTTCACGCCAACCAGATTTTCCACTAGGTTTCAACAATCAGGTAAGAATAATACATGTAACTCCAAAGCTTTCTTTGTGGCTGAGTAAATAGCAAAAGTTAATGGAGAAAAGTGTACAAGCCTTAAAAAAAAGAAGAAGGAAAAAATCCACACATAAGATGATCCGTTTTGAAAAGGATTCATTTTTCCTTTGACTTTGTATGAAATAAAGCCACCATTATCACCTCAAACTGATAAATTTCCTGCTAATTTGGCAGCATGTGTTATCCAGGTGCAAATAAACTAATCAGCTGGCCTTTTCCTGCTTAGGTCGCTGTGTGAAAAGCAAAGCTGTTTTTCCCTTTCCTCCAGTAAGGAGCACGTAACTGAAGATTCTCATACCTCTCCTGCCCTGCTGTGTCCCATAACTGCAGGTGGATTCTCTGGCCTCTGCCAACAGCTCCATCTGGCCCATTGGCTCTGTACACCTAAAAAAGCAAAATGAAAGAGAAAAAGAAAACTTCTGAGACCCGTGAACTCTTCTCACGTTCCTATTCAGTACAACTCACCTAAGCATCTAAACTTCTAAAGAAAATCTCATCTGGAATACAACCTTGTTTGAATTTTATTCCAAATAATTTTCTTTGGATAATATAATAATTTGTATTAGTATATGTACACATTACATATTTTATAAATATATTATGAAATATATAAATAATATGTAATTTATATAAAAATAATAATCAGCTCACCTTTCCTCAAAGTTTCCTCAGATTACTAGTTTCAGGAAATATTACCTTTCTATGACTTCTCCCTATATCATCTTTAAAAAGTATTCTTAAAACAATTTTATAGGAAGCACTTCTGAAATGGCAGAGAAAGCACCTCTGAAAACATCTTCTTCCATAAAAGCAATGAAAACACTGTCAAAAACTGTCAAAATCAACTTTTTCAGAACTCTGAAAATTAGCAAAGGCTTGCAACATTCCAAGGAGCATTTATTCAATACAAGTGGCTATCAGTAAAAACAGTAAGTTTTGTGCTGTTTTAGTTTGTCCTATTCCTATCCCCCTCTTCCTAGCTCCACAGGAGCCTTCAAAACCAACAGATGCACAGCTATGGTAGCTGTGAGAACCATCAGCACAGCAGCCACTGTAGGCAGTGGAGGCAGAAGAGGTTTGGAGCTCTCCAAACGTCTCATCCCCAGAGAACAGTGTGAAGCTGCCTGTAAAGCTCCATTCCCAGGCTTTGTCTTTATTTTACCTTACTTGGAGCTTGCTCTACGAGAATGGCCCTATCTTCACAGCATTTGTTGACAACCATCAGCAACAATTATTTAACATCACAGCTACCTGAGGCAGCAATACCAGTTGTGGCTAACAAAAGTCTAGTCAAAAAACTAAAAGAGAAAAAGTAGAAAATGAGATGTCCATAGGGAGATTTGAAAAGCTCCAAAATATTCCTTGGAATCTACTAGGCCATGCTCCTGTGCAGGGCTGTACATATGCCCAGGAAAGACCTGAAAAGACCCTAATCTATCACCTGTGGCTGACCTTGGGGATCTTCCCACGCAGAAAGGGAAGGCTAAGGCCGAGTTGTAAACTTCCTGAAAGAGCATTAAGCACATGTCCCAACACACACATAGAGCCCCTCAGGAAAAGCTGAGAGACTTACTGGATCAAGAAATTTAAGAAACTCTCTGTCTACTCATCAGCTGAACACTACGTTAACTGAGCAGAGACTTAGTAGCTGCACACAAGAAAGAATACAGATTTCACAGAATTATCCTAGGAATGTCACTAAACAAACAGCAACCGCAACAACAAAATAAACAGCAAAAAAACAAGAAATCCTTAGAGGGGAGAGGAATCTGATTTCCAGAGTTGCCACTTTGTATTATTTAAAATGTCTAGTTTTCAACAAAATTTATGAGACACACAAAGAAAGAGGAAAGTATGGCCCATACACATGGAAAAAGGGAACCAACAGAAACCATTCCTAAGGAAGCCCAGATCTTGAACTTACCAAAGACTTTCAATCAGCTGTTATAAATATGTTCAAAGAACTAAAGGAAATCATGTCTATAGAATTAAAGAAAAGTATGAGAATAATGCCTCACTAAATAGAGAATGTCAATAAAGAGATAGATATTATAAAAAGATGTAAATAGAAATTCTGAATTTGAAAAGTACAATATCTAAAATACACTATTCACTATAATATTCACTGGTAGGTCTCAATAACAGACTTGAACTGGCAGAAGAAATAATCATTGAATTTGAAGATAGGTCAATTGAGATTATCTAGTCTAAGGAACAGAAAGAAAAAAAGGATGAAGAAAAGTGAAGAGAATCTCAGAGACCTATGGAACACCATCAAACATACCAACATATGCATACTGGAAATCCTATAAAAAGAGGAGAGCTAGAAAGAGGCAGAAAAAATATTTGAAGAAATGATATCCAAAACCTCCCAAATTTGATGAAAAACATTCATCTGCACATTCAAGAAACTCAGTGATCTTCAAGAAGGATAAACTCATAAAGATTCACTAGTTATATCATCATCAAACTGTCAAATCCAAAGACAAACAGAATCTTAAAAGCAGCAAGTGAAAAGATAGTGCTTCAGGCTGACATGAAAGGACACCAGGCAGTAATTCAAATCCACACAAAAAAATAAAGAGCAACAGTAAAAGTAACTACATGGGTAAATATAAAAGACAGTATAAACATATTTTTGTAACTCTTTTCTTCCATTGATTAAAATACAATTTCATAAGTAATAATTATAAATCTGTATTGAATATATATGCATAAAGATGTAATTTGTATGACAATAGTAGCACAAAGGGTGGGAGGAGAAGGAAATGGAACCATATAAGAGCAAAGTTTTATACAGTATTGAAATTAAGTTGGTATTAATTGAAACTAGATTGTTAAAAATTAAGATAAGAATTGTAATCCCCAAAGGAACTGTTAAGAAAATGACACAAGGGGGCCGGCCCCATGGCCAAGTGGTTAAGTTTGTGCGCTCTGCTGCAGGCAGCCCAGTGTTTCGTCGGTTCGAATCCTGGGCACGGACATGGCACTGTTCATTGAGCCATGCTGAGGCAGGATCCCACATGCCACAATTAGAAGGTCCCACAACTAAGAATATACAACTATGTACCAGGGGCTTTGGGGAGAAAAAGGAAAAAAATAATATCTTTAAAAAAAAAAAAAAGAAAATGACTCAAAAATATATAGTAAAAAAATGACAAGGGAATTAAAATGGTATACTAGAAAATATCTACATAATAAAAAATAAAGCAGTCATGGGGAAATAGAGGAACAAAAAAGGACATAAGATATATAGAAAGCAAGTAGTAAAATAGCAGACATAAATCCTATCTTATCAGTAACTACAGTAAATGTAAATGGGTTAAAAACTTCAAAGGAAAGGCAGAGATTGGCCTTTGTAGTATAAAACAAAGTGGTAAAAAACAAAGTTGAGAGAAGTATGGAAATTAATAAAAGAAACCTTAACTAAATCAGAGTTGGGAAAGCCTGTAGGGAGAGCTCTCATGCCCTATCACACATTGTCAATTACACCAAACAGAGAGAGACTTAAACTTGCGTCTTGGACAGGAAGTATACTTTATGTATATACTAGAATTGAAAAGATAAGTGAATATATTTTAGACAATCAGAGCTGGTTTTTTTACTGGTGGAGAAAGAAATTACAAATAAGGAAAGGGGAAACCTAAAATGAACCTTGAGGTGTAGAATTGAAATCAGAAGTATCAGTGTAACTCATGGTTTTTAATATGCCTATATAGATGGATACAGAAATACAGATGTGTGTATTGTGGGTTAGTGTACATACATAGAGTTCCTGTTAACTCTCATGATTCTATGAGTTGACTAGGTGGTTCTCCTGTTGTGCCTGTGGTGCTGGGATGGCAGCAGTCATCTGGAGGGTTGATTGAGCTGGAACATCCAGGATGGCTCAGTGGATGGTGTCTGTCAGCTGGGAGTTCAACTGGGGCTGTCAACCAGAGTGCTGCCTCTACTTGGTCTCTCTACTGGTGGCTTGGGTTTCTCATGGCATGACACCTGGGTTTCAAGAGAGTATCCTAAGAGGGAGCATTCCAAGAAAGCCAAGTGGAGACTGAAAAGCTTCCTATGGTCTAGTCTCAGAAGTTATGCAATGTCACTTCCACCTCATTTTATTGGTCAAAAAGAAAGTCTCGGAGGTATGGGATAGCAACACTGAAACTACTTTATATATATCTTATTCTATCAAAGGCATTAGCAAGGCAGTTGGTGAAATTTAAATAACTGCTGTAATTTAGATAATTTGTATCAATGATAATTTGATTTTGATAGTTGTAGTATAGTTATATAGAAGAGTATCCTTTGATATAGGACTTTTTACAACACTGTAAACCAACTAAACATAACAGACATCTATAGAACACATCATTCAACAATGGCAGGATACACAGTCTTCTCAGGTACACAAGAAACATTCTCAAGGACAGATCATATGTTAGGTCATAAAATAAGCCTCAATAAATTTGAAAGACTGAAATCATACAAAGTATGTTCTCCAACCACAATGGAGTAAAATTAGAAATCATTAACAGAATTTTGGAAAATTCACAAATACGTGGAAATTAAACAACACAGTCTTAATAACCAATGGGTCAAAGAAGAAACACAAGGGAAACTAGAAAATACTTTTGGGTGAATGAAAACAAAAGCACAACATACAAAAAATTATCAAATGAAGCTAAAGCAGTGCTCAGAGGGAAATTTACAGCAGTAAACAGCTATATTAAAAAAGAAGAAAGATATCATATCAATAACTTAACCTTCAACCTTAAGAAATTAGAAAAATAAGAGTCAGCTCAACCCAAAGGAAGCAGAAGGAAAGACATAATAAATATTAGAGTGGAAATAAATGATCTTTTCTTGGAAAAGATCAACAAAATTGATAAACCTTTAGCTAGACTGACCAAGGATAAAAACAGAAAACTCAGATTCATAAAATCAGAAGTGAAAGAAAGGACAACACTACCAATCTTAGAGAAATAAAAAGATTATAAAGGAATACTAGAAAAATTGTATGCCAAAAATTAGATAATCTAAAACAAATAGAGAAATTCCTAGACACAAACAACTGAAACTAACTCAAGAAGAGACAGAAAATTTAAATAGACACATAACCAACAAGGAAACTGAATTTGTACTAAAAAAAAAAAACTTCCTGCAAAGAAAAGGCCAGGCCCAAATGTCTTCACTGGAGAATTTGACCAAATGTTTAGAGAAGAATTAACGCTGATCCTTCCCAAACTCTTCCAAAATCTAGAAAGACAGATACACTTTCCAATTCATTTTATGAGGTCAATACTACCTTGATATCAAAACCAAAGATATCATGAGGAAAAAAAAATCTACTGACCAATATCCATTCTGAATATAGACACCAAAATACCAGCAAACAGAATCCAGCAACATACAAAAAGGATTATACACCATGACCAAGTGAAATTGATCACAGGAACAGCAAGGTTGATTTAACATACAAAAATCAATCAATATAATACATCATGGTAATAAAAAACTAAAATCACGTAAGTTCCTCAATAGATGCAGAAAAAGCATTGAAAAAAATCCAACATCTTTCATGATAAAAACACTCAACAAATTAGAAATGGAAGAGAACATCCTCAACCTGATAAACAGCATCTATGAAAACCCACAGCTTACAGTACACTTAATGCTGAACATCTGACTGCTTTCTCCCGAAGATCAAAAACAAGACAGGATGTTCTCTCTCATCATTCCTATTCAATATTTTACTAGAGGTTCTCACCAGGACAGTTAGGACAGAAAAAGAAATAAAACATATCCAAATTGGAAAGGAAGAAGTAAAATAGAAGATGACATGATCTTGTATTTAGAAAATCCTAAGGAATAAATAGACACACACACACACACATTCACGATTAGAACTGATTAACAAGTTCAGCAAGGTTCCAGTATATAAGATCAATTTCCAAATAAATCATATTTCTATATACTGGCAATGAACAATTCCAAAATGAAATTAAGAAAACAATTTACAGGGGCTGGTCCCATGGCCAAGTGGTTAAGTTCGCCCACTCCACCTGGGTGGCCCGGGGTTTCACTGGTTTGGATCCTGGGCGCAGACATGGCACTGCTCATGAGGCCACGTTGAGGTGGCATCCCACATGCCACAACTAGAAGGACCCACAACTAAAATATATAACTATGTACTGGGGGGATTTGGGGAGAAAAAAGCAGGAAAAAAAAGAAGATTGGCAACAGTTGTTAGCTCAGGTGCCAATCTTCAAGAAAAAAAACAATTTACAATAGCATAAAAAAGGTTAAGATATTTAAGAATAAATTTAGCAAATAAGGTAAAACTAATACTCTGAAAGCTATGGAACACTGGTGAAAAAAATTACAGATCTAAATAAATGGAAAAACATCCATGTTTATGGATCAGAAGATTGTTAAGATACCAATACTTCTCCAAATTGAGCCATAGATTTAATGCAATCCCTGTCAGAATCTCAGCTAGCTTCTTTGTAGAAACTGACAAGCTGGCCCTAAAATTCATATGAAATTACAAGAAATCCAAAACAATCTTGAAAAAGATGGGCAAAGTGGGAGGACTCATACTTCCCAATTTCAAAACTTACTACAAAGCTACAATAATCAAGATGTATAGTACTGGCATAAAGATAGACATATAGATTAGTGGAATAGAATTGAGAGTCCAAAAATAAACCCTTACATTAATGGTCAACAGATTTGCAACAAGGGTGCCAAGATCATTTAGGGAAAAATAAGAGTCTTTTCAACAAATGGTGCCGGGACAACTAGATACCTACACGCAAAAGGATGTAGTTGGACCCCAATTCACACCATACACAAATATTAACTCAAATATGGATCATAGATCTAAATGGAAGAGCTAAAACTGTATATCATATATCTAATAAGAATATTTATGCAGAACATATAAAGAACTCTGAAAATCTAACAGAGAGACAAATAACCAACTTAGAAACAGGCAAAGGATCTTACTAGACATTTCTCCAAAGAAGATATACAAATGGCCAATCAGCATATGAAAAGATGATTACTCAACAACATTCATCATTAGAGAAATTCAAGTCAAACCTACAATGAGGTACCACTTCATACCCAATAGAATGGCTATAATCAAATAAACAATAACAAGAACTGGTGAGGCTATAGAGAAACTGGAACCCTCATACATTGCTGGTGAGAATATAAAATGGTACACCTTCTTTGGAAAAATTTGGAAGCTGCTCTAAGTTAAATAGAGAGTTGTCATATGGGCCAATCCATTCTATTTCCAGGCATATGCCCGAAAGAACTGAAAAAAATGTTCACACACAGAAAATGTATATGAATGTTAATAGAAGCACTATTCATAATAGCTAAAAAGTAGAAGCACTATTCATAATAGCTAAAAAGTGAAACAACCCAAATGTCCATCAATGGATGACAAAATGTGGTATATCAGTACAATAGAATATTATTTGGTCATAAAAAGGAATGAAGTTCTGATGCATGCTGCAACACAGATGAACCTTGAAAACATTGTGCTAAGTGAAAGAAGCCAGGCACAAAAAGCCACATATTGTATGATTCCATTTATATGATATGTCCAGAATAGGAAAATCCATACAGAGTAGATCAGCAACGGCTAGTAGCTAGGGAGAGAAGAAATGGGGAATGACTGCTAATGGGTACATAGTTTCTTTTTGGGGTGCTAAAACATTCTAAAGTTAGTAACACTGGTTGCACAACTGTGAACATACTAAAAGTCACTGAATTGTATAGGTGAATTTTATGTCACGTGAATTATATCTCAAAGCTATTTCTGGGGGAAAAAAACAAGGTTAGAGAATAGGAATTAACAAATAATCACATACATATATATACTGATTCTACCAATTATATGTCAATACTAAAAATTTCATGAAGATCCTATTCTTAGTGAGTGGGTCTCTGGGAGGGGAAGAAAAGACCTCGCGTAGGTAGGAGGGAATGAATTCTCCTATCCTGGAAGCCAGAGACCCTGTATCTTTCCCAGGTAGAATATGCTCCATTGAAGGGTCTTTGTTATTAACCTCCTGACCACTTGTTGACCTGTGTCATGGTAACAGTCGATTTTTCAGCAAGAAATGCAGTTCGTGAAGAAGGCCATCTTCTCTCCTCTGCTACAACGACATAATATCTTCCTGCCTTCCCCTCCACCACTAGAGTATGTTTCAGTCTTGAGGTCCTTTTTTTTTAAAAAAAGAGCCTCTTCCCTCATCCTTCTGCAGAACTTCCTCTTTCCCTTGGTTACTTCCAGGATCAACATGCAGTGCCAGCATTCCCACTCCTACTCCAGCCTCACCCTCCTGGCAGCAGTGATGAGCTCTGCCACTCAGTGTTCCGTATAGGCTTGCTGAGCCTTAGTTAAGAGAAAAACAATTAAAAACTTTATCAGAGCTGGAAGATATAGCCCACAAAACAGGTGTGTGAGGGGCAGGGTGGTTTGTAGGCTTCACAACAAAGGTAGACAAATAACTTTCTAGAGTTCAGAAGGGAAATTCCAAACCAAAAGGGAACCAAGGGAAAATTTAAAAGAATCTTCACTTTTTACTCTGTCTCCTTGGTTTTATATGAAGTGTCCTTCAGCACATTTTATCACCCCTTCCCATTGCCCAGATTGAACAGTACACACTTTCACATGGACCCTTTAATTTTAGATTCCAACCTTTGTCCTCCTAATTCCTGCAAAGCAAACTAAACAGATAGGCAAATGTTGACTCAAAGATTACATTTTTATATAGAAGGATGTGGAACTTACCACTCTCTTTTCCCTGAAATCAATGCCCACTGTTGTGATAAATTTGGAGTTAAATTTACCATCTGTGTACTGGTAAAGTACACTGGTCTTCCCCACTCCAGAGTCTCCCAAAGCTAAAAACTTGATGAGGTAATCATAGTCTCCATCAGACATAATGAAGAACTCAGTGGTTCACCTGTGAAATACAAACAAATGCATATTCACTAAAAATCCACTAGAAAATATTAGAATCCTCCATGAATGAAGTGACTTAGTTTAATATTCAGTTCAACAAGTACTTCTATGTAACACCTGTATGCCTAAGGGTTCTGTGAAGAAAAGGTTAGATATTAATCCCTGCCCCCAAGGACCTAATAGTTTGCTAGATGAGATGCTACTGAAATAGTAAAGAACAGTTTAAATTTAACATGCATATTATAGTACTGTTATAATAGACAAAAATTCCAAGTGAGAATGATAATCAAGAAGATAACAGTCACTAAGTCTTATATGCAGATCACATAGAACAAAACTTAACAAAAGAAAGAAAGGAGGAAGGAGAATGTTATAGGAATAATAATAATTCTTAGCGTGCAAGTGGTTCCAATTCCTCCATTTTTTCAAAGTGTCCTAGTGCTGCCTCCTTGGCTTTTCTCTCGTTTTACTTGGACACCTAGGCAATTTCAATTATCCTGTTCATTTTCACATGTCATTATAATTCCTTCAAAGTCAATGGTAAATTCACAAGTAAAATTTGGCTTGCAGCTTCCTTACATATTATTATTAGGTACCACGTATTAAATCAGGCTTTTCTGGAATATCACTGCTCACTTGAGAACTGAGTTCCAGATTTGAACAGTCACTGCTCAGAGACCATAGTTCCACAATGAATGGCTCATTTATACTTGCCTTGCTATTCTAATAAGAAATGCTACCAATTCAGCTCTTCAACATTGACTAAAACAAAAGTCCATCTTAGAGAAGAAAAACTCTTTTTATCAGCAAGCCCTAATCATAGTTATTTTTTATTTTTGCAATCAGCACTTTCATGATTTGTTTTTATCCTCTAAATAGATTCAAACTATTCAAAATATCAGTCCGACTGAACATGTGGTCTGTCTCCAGGGAAGGCTTACTTCTTTTTATCCTCCCATTTCTAATAACAATAAACCCTCCTGAAAAGCAGAAAAATAATCAGCTATCCCATTACCACTGACAACTCTACCTGCCCATTCAAACATACATATTCACCCATCCACGCACACATCAGATGCCCTACATTAGACACTACTGATTTTCCTCTCATTGGCCTCTTTTCACCCAGCCCTATATCCAGAAACTTTGCCACAATACTCAATCCTTCCTACAGGATTATTTCTATAGATCCATAAAATTAATAAAAGCTCAGGCAATGACATTTACTGATTTTCAAGGATGCTTCCCCCACCCCATACTTAATTTGGTGACTCACCTTATGCTCAAAAATCCTGAATGCTGCGCGCCAAGAACTGCTGCCATGTACTTCCTCAGAGTGCCTTAGTGTAGATCTGCGACCTCATATTTAGATATGGCTGGTCAGTTGAAAAGGGCAGAGCCTCTACAAACATTCATAATTCTATTTGCACACTATAAAGAGCAATACTTTACAGATGACGGCTTCCCTATGTTACAGCTTCTGTATTCACAGCTGCAGGTTGCCAGAATTAATGGTGTATAGCAGAATTCCTCTCTAAAAAATGACCACTGGGTACAAATAAATATTCTAGCATGTCATATCACAGCATCCCACTTGACTCCAAGTTATTCAGAAATAAGAGCTAAGAATTGAAAAGCACATCCAGATAACATTCAATCATTTTGGGAGTTCTCCCTCAAAATGAATAAGGAACCAGAAAGCAACTCCAAATTCTGCAATGAGAATGATGCAAGCAGACACTGCGGCTATCTTACTTCCTCTTTACTTTTAATTTGAAAAAAGTTGGTCATTTCTCTAACTGTTTTTATATTATTTAAGGTACAGGAGAAAATGCTGTCACCAAAATCATCACTATTCTAGAACTTTCTAAACCCACTTGAGTGGAAATCAAAGACAGATGACACTATCTCCGCTGCACAATATTTATTGCGTTTAGTTATCACGTGAGAAGAATCACACACGTAAGTGTGTGATCTAATGATCTTCATGGGTTTTGTTTTCTATTCATGTTGATAGCAATACTTAACAGTTTGTTCCCAAACTAAGCCATCATAAAGGAAGTGTTAACAAACCAAATACCACAACTGAAGGTACAGATACCACTATCAATATTAATCATAGTCTGCACTCTTCAGACTGCACCTTTAGACAATTATCTGCCTTGCCGATCTGAAAATAAACGCTCAGACCTTTCATTCTCTGGGTTCAGTTTTCCAACGGATGAAAAAGAACCCAGAGAGGTTAACTCATTTGTACAGTCTGGAACATAGGTCTCCTAACTTCAAGTCCAACGTCCATTATACACCAAGCTTAATGTCAGTTACTCATATTTTTACAAATACATGTTGGGCTTAAAAGGACCAGGTATGATATCATACAAGGTAGCCTAACAGGAAACACATGACCTCTGAAGTCAAGCAGAGCTGTGTTGAATCCCATGTCTCCCACATATCAGCTACTCAGATGTCTTCGAGCCTTGGATTTTCAGGTTCCTATTCTATGAAAAAAAAGATAATGCACACTATCTTTTTACCATTATTCTAAGGAGTGAATAAGATACTCTTTGTGGAGTGCCCAGCACAATGCTTGGCACACTGAGTACTCAATAAATGTTAGCTCACTCCCTTTTCCCCATTCTGGACCTATCTGACTGGCTCTGAAGACCTAGAACAATTTCTGAAATTGCCTGTGGGGAGCTCAAACCATATTTCTGCCAAAAAGATTGCTGACTGGCTCAAAGTAGTTTGCCCAGTCAACAAAGATAATTTTCAAATGAATTCTGATTTTGCTGGCTGGTTCAAACTATTTTCAATTCATTTTAAATAGATATGTCAATTTCAAAAGAGTTATGGCCAGCTTAAAAATAGGTGCAAATGTGTAGGGGCCAGCCCAGCGGCATGGCAGTTGGGTTCACGTGCTCTGCTTCGGCAGCCTGGTGTTCACCAGATCAGATCCTGGGCACAGACTTACACACCACTTATCAAGTCATGCTGTAGCAGGCGTCCCACATATAAAGCAGAGGAATATGGGCACAGATGTTAGCTCAGGGCCAATCTTCCTCAGCAAAAAGAGGAGGATTGATGGCGGCTGTTAGCTCAGGGCTAATGGGATTTTAAAAAAAAGGAAACAAACAGGTTCAAATGTGTATAAAACACTCCAATCCATTTTAAGAAGCTCATACGTGTTCAAAAGGATCTGAATGGTTCACACTAGTTTGGAGTAAAAGAGCTGAGTTCAAAGACGTTCTACCTACAAAACCACTTCTGACTGATCTAAAACGACTTTGGCAAAACCAGATGTGCCTAACCAAAACAGACCATTATTTGGGTCTGATTTTAACAGCTCCAATTGCTTCAGACTAGTTTTAGCTAGCTCAAATAAGTTCTGACCTGGATGAGCAGGTTCTGACTAGTTCACATAAGGTTTGATTGGTTCACAGCATATTTTACTGAATCAAGCTAGTGCTGACCAATGAAATCTATCTCCAACTGGGTCATACTTGCTCTAATTTTATCAGACTGCTTGTAACTAGTTCAAGTCACCTATAAAATGGTTTTTATTGGCCTAGCAGGGTAAAAACTGGTTCAAAATGATCATCAGAAGCACCAAAAGCAACAGTTTTGTGCTTTAAACTGGTACTTAACTAACAAACAAATTTGTACTTATAATTATCTCAACTATAGACAGTCTTTACCCAAAAATTTATCTCCACCACAGTCTAGTTTCTTTCTATACTTCAACAGCTTGTACGTGTTGAGTACAGTAAACAGGTTGGAAGAAAGGAGTACCAGCAGAGGAGGACACGATAAATAATAGGGAAAGGTGTGATGAGTGATCCAGGCTTCCTTGGTTGAGAACTCACCTCCCATTTTATCTCAGGGAGCTGGCAACAAAACATTAATCCATGATCCTACAATAAAATAGAGATTTCAACAGGGGAAAACGTTTAGCAAGTCTAGAGGCTATACAGAATTTGTCCTAAATTGGTCACAATGACCAGGCTGGTTGGTGTTAACAGATACCAGAACTCCAAACAGTAAAGAAATAAAAGGATTCAGGGAGCAGGCAGGTCTTCTGATAACAGAGATTCTTCAGGCTTTGGGAAGGGTATTGACAGTGATAGTTTCCTTATCTGAGCTTGTAATCAGTTAGTCAAAGTCTAGAATTAATGGAATCATTCCATCTTTCAGCAAAACATAATTCTAGCCCATAGCAAACTACAACCCCAAACCCAGCCTGCAGTCCCATATGTGGTTGTCTCACCACCGCTTACCACCATGAGGTGAAGACAACTTAACGTTAAGTTTCAACTGCTGGTAGGTCTTCATATAGAACCATTTTCATAGCAAAAAAATATTTTTGTTTCTCATTTTTGTTCCTCAAGTCCTGAGCGGTGTTTCTGGGGCCTGTTCTCTAAAAAGAAAAGACTCCACTCCCCAAGTAGGGAAATAACAAATTATCTTTATGTTGGCATTTGAAAGCAGAAAGGGAAACAGGAAACACATACAGTGCAGAATTTTACATTTGGGGCACTGAAACAACATTTTGTACACAACATTTCCAGCAGGTACTCTAGCCTATTGATGCTTGGGAAGCCAGTTCATCAAGTCCCCCAGTTGCACTGCTCTTGCTAAACATGGGTCAGAAGTCTAGGTCAGGTGCCCACATGTCAAGCACTTTGCATGCATTAGTGCAACAATCCTCATCACAGCCCTAAAGGCAGGCGATACATATATGAGACACACTTCTTTTCTCAGAAGGATCTCAGTACAATTCTATCACAGACACCACAATGAGAGGACGAGTAAGTGGGTCTTGGGCAGTCTACCTACATGTTAACATGGGCTCAATTCCACCATATTGTGGAGACACAGAAAAAAGTGGAGGTTAAGAGCATGGACTCTAGAACCGAATCACCTGGATTTGAATCCAGGCATGTCAATTTAGAAAACTGAATCTCTCTTGGCTTGGGTTCCCCATCTTAAAAATGGGAACGATATCCTATTTTATTAATTATAGCATGCATATGATTTCTTATTTTAACTTCCTTACAATTGGGATGCATCTTATATTTCACAGTCTTATAACTCATGACATCTTGCAATTGTCATTAAATGAGGTGGCGCTGGAGATACAGTTGTGTGAAAACTTTTCATTAGCATCTTCTAGCATGATCAAGAATGCACCATCAACACATTTTAGATTTGATGAAGCACACAATAAACCCATCTCAGAGGGCTGTTGTGAAGACTGAATGAGTGCATATATACATATAAAGTTTAGAACAGTGCCTGGCACACAGTAAGTCCCATATAAGTATTAACTGCTATTATCATCATCATCTAGCAATCTAGCTTCCAAGGGTCAATATGCAGCCAATATTCCTCTCTTTCCTAGAACTAGGAGAAACAATTGAGCCCCAAAACTAAAAATTAATAAAATAAAAAATAAGGATCTATGAAGAGCACTTGGACCTAAAGCCACTTCTTTAAACTCTATACCTCCTTCAGGAAGTAGCATCTAAATGCCTCAAGGACATGTCTTCTAAAAAGTCAAGAATGGGGGCCAGCCCAGTGGTGCAGCAGTTAAGTTTGCATGTTCTGCTTCAGCGGCCCGGGGTTCACCGGTTCGGATCCCGGGTGTGGACATGGCACTACTTGGTGAGCCATGCTGTGGCAGACGTCCTATGTATAAAGTAGAGGAAGATGGGCATGGATGTTAGCTCAGGGCCAGCCTTCCTCAGCAAAGAGAGGAGGATTGGCAGCGGATGTTAGCTCAGGGCTAATCTTCCTCAAAAAAAAAAAAAAGTCAAGAATGCCCCCAATTTGGGACCTGCAGAAGACTTTCTTATTCAATTCACTTCTATCTCTCCTCCTTACACAAATATTTTTTCAAAGTGCTCTCCACCCTCACTCTCATCAGATTAACACTAGAAAGCAAGGAACACCCAGTTCCTCAACATATACTACATGGTGATAATTGCCTGGTGAGAGAAAGTCAATGATCTTCTTCCTTCTTTAGAAAATAAAATGTATTTTAATTGTCTTCCAAGGAATAAGACAGAAGAGAGTGGTTTTAGTTCACAGCAAAAGTGAAAGATCTATTTCTCTCTCACACACAACACACACAGACACACACCCCCACTTCATAGCCCAAAGTCTCCATGAAGCTTCCTATTAAAGTTGATCAGACTCCAACCTTAGGATCCCCTATCATTGGGCAGAATCATTCTAGAACTACTCCAGATAGGCCAGCCATTTCTTGACAGCCAAATTTTCCCTCTATCACCCATATTTAGTACAGAGAGTCAAACACAAAGGGAGGGATAATATTAACTGAATAACTACCATGTTCCACAAACAGCACTGGACATGCATGAATTTATTTTATCTGCTCATCATCCTTAAAGGGAACTTGATGTCTGTACAAAACTTATACTACATAGAGGGTCATGTTTTCTTATGTGATGGCAAGTAGGCTTGAGTTCAAATTCTGACTCTTCTTTGCATGACCTGGTCCAAGTTCTTTAAGCTTACATTCTTTTAACTATAAAATGGACTTAACAACATTACTAACCTCATTGCGTTATTTTAAGGATGAAGTGCCATTATCCACAGAAAGATTTTAGCACAGAACTTGGTCTATGTTAAGTGTTCAGTACGTAACTGAAACTTGTCTTTGGCAATACTATTACTAATAGCCTCATCAAGCTCTTTATTAGCAAGGCATGTAATTTTATAACCTATTCTTCATTTAGCCTATTCTGAACTTTTAGAAAAACCATAGAAACAAATTCGACTTAGGTGCAATCATGTATAGGGGTCTCTATCCATCACAAAAGCTACCTTGGCATTCCAATTGAATGATGAATTCTATCTCTGTGATTTTCGGCAGTTTCAGAGCTGTGGTGTTCATCAGTTGAATGCTCTAGTTTCCAGAAGAGGAAACTGAGGCCCAGAGAAGCCAAGTGAACTGTCTGAAATCAACCAGCTGATTAGATATGGGGCTGAGATCCCAAGTCTCCTAAATTCCAGTCCTCTATCCTTTTCTAATGTACAAAGATTTTTATTCTCTCTGTATCCCTTCCTTCAAAGCCAGGAACCCCAGTTATAGTTGCTTTTATTCAGGAATCAAAAGTTTCCTGTGGTGCCAGCAGCTATAGTGATAAATTGCTTCAAGACTAAGGCTTGGACTTAGAGATTTGAGGGTGAAGGATCTGTATTTCTGCCCCTACAACCTCTCTATCACAAAGCTCTTCTTTCTGAGGGGTTCCCCCAAGGGGAAAAGTCAGAAACTAAGGGCTTGCTTGCCTCTTGTTGGTTATAGCAAATCCAAGAAAATATAAATCTTGATATTGTACCATCTCCTGAAATCCTCTTTCTTTGTGTCTGTCTTTCCTATGGTTTCAAAATGGAAAGAAAGCAGAAAAATTGCACATTTTTTCATTTCCCTGTAGACTTGTTTGGTGTTGAGCTTGGTATTTTCCTCTCAAATCAAAATTATTTTCTCTGGTGCCACCTGAAGTTCTCTGTAAGGGTACTCGTGGCTCTCTCACTCGCTCCTTCATTCAACAAATATTTATCAAAAGCCTATTCTGTGCTTGGTGCCAGAGTCCGATGGGGAGCCAATACTCACCATGGAAAATGCCTTTTCTTATTCCTTCCCTACCTTAGACCTTCCACTTTTAGCCATGTCCCAACCTAAGTTCTCCTAATGACTCCACCTGTTTCTTTGGGTTTTCAAACAAGCCAATCCTTTTGAACATTTTAATCTTCCCTCATAAACACAGCATAACATAACATCAAAATCCACATCTCCACGTTGCTTTTTCCCCTGCAGATACCTGCGCAAGTCACATGTTTGGCATGCACGTGAAGTTGTGAAAGGAATAAAAACGTGAAGCTCAATAGAGAATAAATAAAGAGAAAATTTTAAAAAGAGAAACAAGGCATATTGTAAAGAATTTTTTTTACTAAAAAATATTTTGAATTTCTTAGAATGGTTAATAAAATATTATGGTGTGTTCCTTATATATCTTACGGACTTCATCTGCCCTGGTCCAGTGTGATTTCTATGTAGAAATAGAAACATGTGAATGTAACTATTACTTTTCAGATAACAGCACAGAACATCAGCATTTTTGAGAACTATAGTGCCACATGTTCTTTCATACATTTTAATGTCCTCTTATCCAGGCATTCATTTGGAGAAAAATGTTCGCATACCAATGACTGGCATAGAACTATAATGTCTATCAGTGTTTTTCAAGTTTAAGTTAAAAAGCAGTAGGCTTTTATCTTTTTTGTGGTGCCACTGTTGACCCATATCTGGCATTCTGGGAGAGACACATAAAAGAGTCAGCAGAGGGGGCCGGCCCGGTGGCGCAGGGGTTAAGTTTGCACGTTCCACTTCTCGGCACCCGCAGTTCGCCAGTTCGGATCCTGGGTGCAGACATGGTGCCGCTGGACAAAAACCATGCTGTGGTAGGCGTCCCACGTATAAAGTAGAGGAAGATGGGCATGCATGTTAGCTCAGGGCCAGTCTTCCTCAGCAAAAAGAGGAGGATTGGCAGCAGTTAGCTCAGGGCTAATCTTCCTCAAAAAAAAAATTTTTTTTTTAAAGAGTCAGGAGAAAAGGGGAAGACAAGTCACAGAGTGGGGCAGGATAGAAGAGGCATATTATAATGCACCAAGATATGAGTAGGGGCAACTTGGGTTTACCAAATAAACCCTAGCTACAACTCCCTCAGACCACAGCAATTCCTATACCCTGAAGTGAAACACACCTACTTTCATGGCTAAAGCAAGATGTGTATTGCCCAGTAGTGGGGCTCCCCATTTCTACAAAAGGAGACGCCTTCTACCCTCTGTGCACTCACATGCTTCCTCTTCGCAATTTCCGGTCTAGGTGTGAGTAGATAGGTTTCCACCCTCTGGAATAGGTTGAGAGTAGAATAGATGAAATTATAAGCAAAGAGTTTGTCTTGTTTGTGCAAAGATCTCAGGCAGAGAGAAGTAGAAATTGAATGGCTTTGAAAAATAGAATAATACTGGAATCTAGCTCTTGTCTCCTTATTGAAAGATGAGTTTGATTTTTACCCAAATTCAGAATATTAGATTGTAACTGCATTAGACATTCATCTATAACCTACAATTCATAAATGCATTCCTATCAATAGTATTTCGTAGTAATATCATAGATCCATCCTTAACACTGAGGGGAGATGTTCAGGGCTAAAAACTGACAGGATCTAAATTTGCATATCATTTGGCTTAATATTTATGAATGTGCCTGCTACATAGGAACAGTCCATTTTCCCCACTTAAACAAAATGAAAAGACTAACTTTTAGCAGATGGTAATATTCAAACATAGCAAGTTCTTCAGAGAGAAAATAAAATTCTCAGCAAATACTGTTGAATTAAGTATATATTTCCACATATTGTGAGGACATCCAAACATATCCTCATTTGTAAAGGCTTCCTGCAAACATTTGCAAGTTATTTACGAGTATTAAAGAGAAAGGACCAAGATAAAGAAAAAATAAGCAGTCTCAATCCAGGAGTTGACCTACTATTTCTGTAATGTTACCATCACCTCAGTAGGTAACCAACCTAACCCAGTAAACAAATAATACAAGCAACTATACTTGGAAAGAAGGGAGCACTGGAATGATTCTTGAAAGTAGAAAACGTTCTGGAAGACCACTGTCAATGATCCAAATGAGATATTGGCTTTTTTTTTAATTTAGAGATGCCATTGATTCATTTACCCAAAAGACATTATTTATTGCCCAAGCCTCTTTTAGGATCATAATATGAGGGCTTATAGGAATTTACGGAAAGTGAATTTACTGAAATAATGGGTATTACATTACTTACAGTTTGTGACAAATACTTCTTGTTTTATAGACATAGGGTAACAGGGAAAAGGGCACACTATAGAATGTGTCATTTGTAAAATATAGGCAGTACAGTGGCAATAGGAGTGGCTGTTTGGTTTTCTGAGTAATATTTCAAACAATGTGGAAGCAGTCCCACAGTGGACACAACCATATGTCACTGCAATGGAAATGTCCAACCCATGGCTAAATGTGCTTGTTAACAGCTGGGAAATCTTTAAGAATGCAATAGAAGTGCAAAATCTGTAAAGTCTACTCCGACTCAGAGGTTGATTCTTGTGAGCATATAGAAGACAGTGACGACAGGTGTTGGAGTCAGGGTCCCCTAAATCCAAACACCAGGACACCACCTCCTACCTGTGTAAAGTGAGTAGCAAAATGCCTGATGGAGATCAATACATCATAGTTGTTCTTGTGACTACAAATTAAGGCTTGAACACTGATCTTATGACTTTAAACCTGGTGCTTTTTCCACTATACCTTAAGAATGACACTGAAACTTCATAAAACGCAAAGAATGGAGTGAAAATATTTTCCAAAAGTGGAAAAGGAGGAGTGACTTAAGCTACCTAGAAGGTGGGTATCTGCGAGTCCAACTGGTTAACAGGGGGAATTCTGCTAATAACAAGCTCCACAGAGGTAAAGTGAAGAACCGTTGGCTACGTCGGAATGCCACCAACCCCTGGGCCTGAGACGCAAAGGTGGAAAATATTAGGAGTGACAATGCTGCTACTGCAGCCAGGATTGAGAGCATTACAAATCAAGTAGCACTCAAAGGACCTGAAATTAAAAAGCACATTTCCAAGGTTGCAGAACGCAGAACACTTTTCCATTTTTGACCTAGAGATGGAGTGAGGGACTCTGCCAAGCCTAGTCCACCCAGAACATGGAACGCGCGTGGTAAGGCCTTTGACCAGTGCAGCCCAGCTCCCCTCTTGCATCTCACCTCCCTCAAGTTTTTCACGTGCTACAACACAAGAAAGATGTTAATGTGTCTGGGGAAATACACCAAATCGAGAAGTGAACCACTTCACCTCGTGAAGGAGTAACGGTGCTTCCTTCATTCCAAGAAAAATTTTAGGATGGAAAAAAAGTATCAACTAGAAGAAGCAAGACCTATGAGGATGACTGGCCAGATAATAAAAACAATTAGATAAATATCCCTGAGTTGGCAGTAAGTGGGGGAGAGAGGGACTCATTTATCACTGCCATTTTTAAAAACAAAAATATGAGTGCTCTATATTTATTCACCCCATTGAGAAATTGTGTCCAGAATATACAAAACCACCCTGACTTTCCAGAACCAACCATTTGTACACTAGGATATCATTTCATTGTCGTTTTATAAGGGTGATTTTTAAAGGGTAGTGTAATCATTTCCTTGACTTCTTAAACAAGGACACAGACCATATTTTAACTTTTCTGTGCTGAGATATGCTCTAACTGCATACTTGCAGGAACTGTGAATGGTGAGGGCTTCCATCCCACGCACCCTACTCCGAAGGCTAAGATGAACCATCGGTTTGGCACACAGGTTCTTACAAGGCTACCAAGATGCTCCAGATACAGCTGCACTTCTCCCTGTCCTGCCTACCCCACATCCTCACTGACCACATCAGAACACAGCCGTTTCAGCCCCCAGGAATATGCTCTTCAGGTACACGGTGGCTTACTAAATAAAGCACCCAGGATTCCCTTTATTCACAGCTGTTTCCTTTTCCACAGTCAGATATCCACCCTACAACAGCCCCATATGGATTCTAACAGCCCCACTTCTAGCCATTACCCCTGAGCCATAGCCTCTCTATTCTCTTTTTCCTTTTCTGGCTTTCTTGTCCCTCATCTTGAAGTACTCTTCCCAAATTCCAGTTTGTGCGTGCAGAAACTAACCTTATATACTACCAAAACCAGTGATTACATGCTTTCTTCTAACACAGTGAGCTGCCGTGTTAACTTCACGGTACTGCAGCCTCCTCAATAAGCTCATGCGCTGCTGTGTCTTCAGGGACTTCTACTTTTCCAATAAGGAAAGGTTTTCTCCTAGCTATACCTGGGAATAGAATCATTGCAGAAAGCCAAGTGCTTCTCAATATTGTGCCAGTTTGGGTTTCACCATAATGTTAATGAAAAGGCAGCATACTCATACAAGTTTGAAACATTAGTATCTGTAAATATTTCTGCCATACACTAACTTAGTTCTTTTAAAAACAGTAAAACAGGCTCAGAAAATCAAACCATTTCCCGATATTTTAACATCACTAAAACAATGATAGTAGGATTCTTAGCCCCTCCCATTAGGTGTCAGCAAGCTATACACAACCAGCCATAGGACTTTTTGGTCCTCCTCAGTCTACTCTCTCCAATATATTTATAATATGTGTTTAACTGCTCCCTAAATATCATATTCTTTAATAGCTGAATCAAAAGGAAAGAAGAGAAGCTCACCTAATGGACAAGGTCTAATCAGATATGCTTCTTATTGATTCTCAAGAAGTCTTTCCTTGTTCCACCTATTCAGTACACATCTTAGGATAGACTGCATATCTGTCAGCAGCTGTTTATAGAATGGGGTGTGCCTTGGGTTTACTTATGCAAAAGGACTGAGGAACTACAATGGACTTGGCCATCCAGCCAATTTCTAAATCAGCCTGTCAGATCACAGTTGGCTTTTTTGTTATTGTTGTTGATTTCTAATTTTATTGCATTTTCTTCAGCAAATGTGTTCTGCATAATACCAATTTGGGGGGATTTGTTATGACGAGTTAAGTGTATGGAATGTTCCATGACTGTGTGAAAAGGATCTGTGAACCTTGTTTGTTGGATGCAAAATTACATACTTACTAGTTCAAGCTAGCTAGTTGTGTTTTTCAATCTGATATATCCTTAGTCAGGTTTTGCTACTTCAACTGTTTATGCAAAAAGTCTGTTAAAAACTGGGTCACATTCATCTTTAGAAAATAAGCACAAGGTAATTAATGTCTTAAAAAAGATGAATATAAAGCATCATAAAAGAACAAGGCATTGTGGTCCTAATTCAGAGAGGCACTCAATCTGTGGTCTTCAACCTGCATTCTGTGGAACCCTGGGATCCGCGGAGGTACTTTAAGAATTCTGTAAACTTTTATTCGAATTTGTTATTTCTTTAACTGGAATAAAAACTCTTACAGTCAAATGAATTATCTACCAGATTTAGAGAGCTCCAAACTGCTCACTTACGCTGCTGGGCTAAGTCATTTGCTTCTGCCTTTAGTGCGTATGTTATTTGAAATTCTGACAAATATGTCATTAATTGAGAAATCTGTAACTAGATTTTTCTTTTTTTTTTTAATTCAGAGTGGATTCATGTGTCCACTCTTGTGAAATTATTTAAAGAAGCATATGTGAGCCACACTCAATAAATGAATGAATGGCAAGGCTCAAGCACATCTGTTCAGCACATGTTTGCTTTCATCCTGTTAGGACACTCAGTTGAGCAATAAAGAATGAACAAAATATGTTACATCATAACATTTTATTATAGATCACTGTAAAGATTATTTTATGTTTGGGGAGCTTTTTGTCTTACTTCTGTAAATACAATAGAGCTATTCTTAGTTTGGGTTGCTTCTTATCCATAGTAGATCAATGTCTTCACACCCAGTTGGGTACTCCTACATATGGTCTCAGAAAACCTACGCAATATCATTGCAGCAAACCTTTCATTGCCTCAGAAAACATCTGGTCCACTGGATGCAAACTTTCTTTAGCAAATTTCTTTAAATGAAATCTTATACAGCATTCCAACATATAAAACAGATGAAAGTAGAACCATTCTGATGAAAAGAATGAAGATAAGACCCCACCTCCAAAGCCTATAGGCCCAACAAGAACCTAACAAGAGCTCCATTGTACACATTTGGAAAACCAACGAGGAAAGCTCTACCTTCAACCCAGCTCTGAATCATCTCATTTGCCTTCAGCTTTGTACCCAACACCTGTCTGCCTAAACACCTTAGATTGACAATTCATTTGGAAGGTCTCCCGGCCTTGTTTATTCAGCATCTCTTAAAGATGCCACCTCTCAGATCTCCCCCACTTATCACAACTTTAGAACTCTTCTCATCTGAGAGGGAAAACATGAAATGTGTCCGGTGTCGCTGGTGAGAATCCAAAGAAGGGCTACCTGGAGCTTGAGAGAATAAAATAAGTCTATCAGAAAAAGTCTTGGGGACAATGATCATTGGGTCACTCACAACAAATAGTCATGGGAAAATCTAGACCAAACAAGCCAGAAGTGAATCAAAAAGCAGCAGCCCCTCCCTGGGACAGGAACCAGTGTCCTTGAAACAGGGAACTGTTGGGAGGATGTTTATAACAAGCTACATTGGTGATCCTTTCCTTTTAAAGGATCTAAATGGATACATTGAGGTCATCAGAAAATACATCCAGATTAGTCTTGATGGTCTCCAGAACCTGAGCTTGGGTGGAACCCTCAAAAGCCAAGATGTGCTGTGAAGAACACAATGAAATGTTCATATAGCAAACTTAAAATAACTGAGAATATATTATTTTGTGCTATGTCATAAGACACTTTATACTAAATTATAGCACAGGCTAGCATAAAGAGATGCAAAACACCTTTTAAATACTGATGGGAGAAAAACTTAAAATTTTCTCCACTAACTTGATCTTTTTCTATAAATTCAGAAAAAATTGCTAGTATTGTATTTTATTCACAGAACCCCTTGTTCCAGCCAATGGCTGTGTCATGAAGAGTGTTCCATTTGAAAGCATGGCTACTTAAAATCATTAGAAAGTTCCAGAGAAGGAGAAAATGACATGGGGAAGATGGGAACAGAGCAACCCCTAGTGTTCCCTACCAGAGCAGGCAGCCTCATGTGAAAGTGGCACAGAACCACCTCCAGGCCACAAGGGGTTAAATACAAATGGAGCTTCCCAGACAGGTGGTCAAAGTCACATCAAAGTCAAACACCAACAAACTAAGGAGTAGATCAAAAAGGGGAGAAGTTCCAGGAATTTGGGGGAGAGTGTTCCAGGAATTCAGGAGGACACCTAGCCATACATACTAGGGAGACCACTTAGCTCTCAGAGCCAGCAGGAACAATACCTAGAAAAGGCCCAAGTAGTTGTTACTTTATCAAAAGCCAGAGAGACTCTCTTATCTTCTAAATCAGGGCAATCTATTCGATTCCCCTTGCTCTCCCTTCCTTAGCCCATCCAATTCCAAAGGCTTCTAATTGTTCCAACCAGGTTCCTTCACTAAGTTTCCTCCTCCTGCCTTGGGCAGATGAAAAGCCAAGCACCCAGGTTAGAAACTGGTCTCCCAAAGCCATACCTTGTCTCGGTCATCAGCCAAGCCTGGGATAAGGGCACCTATGGGAACCAAGCTCCTATTTTCTGAGTGCATCTCTGAGGAAGATATTTGAAGGCAGGAGGCTAGGAATATAGGGGCTAAAGTGAGTAGCCAAGACAGTCACTCAGAAAGAATCTAGAGGGCCTTGTTGAAAGAGAAATGGATAAAGAAACCTCAGTATAGATTCACTAAAAGAAAATAAAGATTCTGTGTTAGCAAAGAGACTAGGAATCAGCAAGAGAACAAGCCAAGAGGGTAAAGAAAATTATAGACAAGAGGGGCATAAAGCACGTGAAATGCCCACCATAAAGACGTAAGTATCCATGAGTTTCTAAGAAATTGATAAGCAACAACTTCAGAAATTTAGTTTGAGTGTTTGGAGAAAAGCAAAGAAAGATGAAATATTATACTTAATTTTTGTAATGAGGACGAAATGAGATTCTATACGAGAGGGGACTGTAAAGCAGTGGAAAAGGCTTCCCAATCCACAGGGAAACTCCATCTCAGAATTCTACAGCCATGTTTCAGTAAGTCCACTTTTTAAAGGATAAAGTTAACCTCCACATACCAACAAAATCGCAAAAGTTTGTTAGTTGAATGTTTTGACCTCAGGAATTATCTTTCCATTAGAAAAAAAAAGACATTATCAATGGTAACCTTTTTAAGTTAGGACTTTCCTACATGTATGTGGACATCACATAAAAATACAATTGCTATATAGTTATCAAGCACTGAAAATAAACTAAAACTTTCAACAATAGATCCCAATTATATTAATCAGTTTTCCTAGAAATGAGAAATCACCTTAAAAATTCATATGTGAATGCCCAAGAAAAGCTTTTATATATTTACTGCTTAGAGTCTATTGCATAGAACATGATAGAGAAAATTATTCTGCATGGAAATTACAATTTTTAACTTGAAATAATTTCTTAATTGCTGGTGCCTCTAAGCAGTTGAGATACACATTCCTTGGGCTCCTATAAAATAGTTCTAAAGTGTGAACATTTCTGACACAAGAAGGAACAGGCATTAAAGTTCTATTACTTCTAATCTAAAAGGTCTTAATCTTATGCTCTCTGCCAGACACAGAAACTCATAAAAGGACATGTTTGGGCTTCTACTGTTAGGATTTGGACATTTTTCACATGCATTCTAGTGGAAGAGATTTTACACTTTGTTCAGATGCAGAATGTTTTATGAACTCAGGAGATGCAGTGTGATTTTCTAAACCAAAATCTAGGGTGGGTGATTTGTCAGTGGATTTTTGTGACCCTTTTGGGAAAAGACAGAGTTGAAAATATGATTTAATTATCAAACTATTGGAATTTCCAAAGCATCTCACTGATTTATGGGGCAAATTCACAAAAACATATGAAATGAGGCAGTACCAGAAAAAGCCATGGAGTTGTCAACACAATACATCTCTGTGCACAGATGATATGCATAATTACTTGGGTTCCCTTCACTTCTGACACCAGGGCTCAGGGCTGAGGCCCTACTGATTGCCACAGTAGAGAAAAGGGAAGAGAAGTTGTTTCAATGGAAATATCCTTACCTGTTTATATTCCTTTCTCACAGCCTCAGTAATTGACAGAAAGACCACGAGCTAAGCCAAATGCTTCTCTACTCACTGCACTCTCACCCTGGAAGCCTGTGCTCACAAGCCACATTCCTACTCTGGATATTCCTTTAACCAATGTTTTCTCTATATGTCTGAGTGCTTTGTCTTGGTTAACATGTACCATTTCATGAGTGTGTCTCATCTCTCCAGTAAACTTGCATATTTCCTGAACACTGTCTTCTTGTGTATTGCTTCTCCACCACCCCTCACCACTGGACTGACAACAGGCCAGCTGTCACTCAACTGGTAACTGTGTCTACCATCTGGCATTCTCTAATAGCCTCTTCCTTCCTCTGGTTCCCTCTGTTCCCTGCTGATTTCATTCAGGAGTGACTCAAAAAGTGTCTTGGGGCTCCACTGACAGCTGCTCTTATAGGGGAAATTAAATTATATTTGTCATCAACTCATCAGTATTTAATAAGCAACATCTACGTGCCCTGTACTGTGCTAGAAACTATGAAGGGCATGAAAGAAATACGTGATCCAGTCACTCCCCTCAAGAAGTTGGTAATCAGGATGAGGAAACAAAATGAACTCATTTTCAACAAGAGACAAATAAGACAAGACAATCAGGAAGCAAAATGTTTGGTACACCACAGAGACCACTCAGCACAGGATATCTAAAGTGAAATGGGCTTGAAGTCAGAACACCCGAACTCCGCCACTTACTTCCCAACTGTGTGACCTACGGCAAGTCACATAACCTCTCCGAGCCTGTTTCCTCAATATGGGAACATTTATCTAGCAAGATTATCGGAACGATTAAAGGATACATTATGTGACCACATTTATAAACTGTCCACTGCTAGGTACCCATATGATGGTGGTTTTACAAGACAAGTAGATCCTGGGAGGTCAGAAAGGGGGAGCAATCTGACCAAGACTTTAAGCAGGAACCACGGCCTGAGCTGAGCCTTTCAAAGCCAGGAAGGATTTAGCCAGATGGTGAGGAATATGAAAGATAGCAAGTTTAGTACTAGAGCATGCTTTGACTTCAATTTAACAAATACTGAGAAACTGTTAACTACTTCAAAGGCTACAAATAAGGATAAGATAGTCTTCCTTTCAAAATTTACAGTCAAAGAAACAGAAGACAAATACAAAAATAAGTGTAAATTCCAAGGAATGCTTGTGATGTAATGTGGCAAGTTGAAGAGGGTTGGATGACAAACCAGTCAATGTGATGACAAACCAGTCAATGTGCAGGGTTTATTTCCAGCTCGGCTACCATCTGTGTGATTCAGCCTGGGTCACCAACTCTCCACAGGCCTTGTTTTCTCAAATACGAAATAAGAGGTTTGAACTCAATGGTGTCCTCCCTATACAGTCTTGTGACTCTAGGCTCAAAGTCCAGAGTTTAGCCACAAGAAATTTAAATGGGGTCATGGAAGCAGCCATCCCTTGTATCACCTCTCACTCCTAAAAGATGAGAGCCTAAACGAGGGCAGCAGCAGTGGGAATTAGACGGAAGGGATCCAAGAGACATGAATTGTAAAATAATAAAATGCAGCGCCACACCGGGTGGAAGAGGAAGCTGCAAAGAGAAAGAACTCCAAAGAATGAAGCTGAGTGACCAGGACAGAAAAATGGTGTTGCAGACAGAAACAGGACAGTGAAGTGGGGGAAGGGAGAAAGTTGGAGTGGGCATAAGATTTTTGTGGGTGGGGATCAGATTTCTGGAGGGGAAAGATGATGAGATTGGATTAGGACAGGTCAAGTGTTAGGGGTCAGCAAAGCCACACATGTCACAGAGAAATGCTTGAAAACTATTCCATGCCCTAGGGTCTCACATTTATCCCTGTCCTTGGGACAGGGGTAGAGGGACCAACAGTGAAAGGTCCAAAAAAGCCATGATCATACAAACCACAGAAGAGAGAACATGCAAGACAAAAGATCACAGCAGGGTGTTCTCAGCCAAACTAAATGACATGGGTCATGATGGGTGGTCCCTGCTCTTCTGATGAAACTTTATTTGCAGACATCATTTCTCTGTTGTAAGATACTTTATCTGGCAGTGAGTAAAAGGGAAATGTCAGAAAGACAGCTGGATGTCTTTGCCTGCAGTGTTCTCTCCTTTGGGGAAACTTCATTAAGGTGTCTACTCAGATTCAAAACTTAAGCCTTGCCCATCATAATACAGCACCCGTCTGACCACATGTTAATGAAAATACATACTGGCCAGGAGTAATATCATCTTCCTTCAGCCTCTTTCTCTGCCTCTCTCACTTGGCTTGAAATAGTTACCACTTTTACCACTGATGTTAAGAAATAACATGCCAAAGCACTTCTCTAATTATTTAAGGCCTGTGGGTTTCCAGAGGAGAAAGACCTTAACTAAACCACGTCCCCCATGTTTTTGTTCTCACTTAAAACAATACAGCTGTAAATACGCGTGTGCCTATCTTCTGATATACACCAGCAAGAGTTTCTCTAGGAAACTGCTTCCCATTTTGCATGCTATTTTGATGACAAACTGGGGCAAATGCTCATTATCAAAGGCAACAGATCAGAGGGCTCCAGCAATGCCAAGCCCTGCCCACCCACCCTGGGGGAAGTGAGGCTCAATATCTCAACACATCTGAACCACTCAGGGTGCACCAGAAGGAAGGCTCAGCTCTAGGCTAAGTATTGAGAGTGAAATTGCGGGGGCATAGGTATGTGCATGTTCAGTAATCCAAGACAATGCCAAATCCCCGTCCAATACACTTGTTTTACACTCCCAACTTCACATCTTCACCAATGTTTGGTGTTTGTTGTCAGACTTCTCAAATGGTAACACATTGTGATCTAAATTAGCATTTCTCTGATTGCTAATGTGGTTGAGCATTTTTTAAAAATTTTTTGGTCATTTAATGTCTTCTTCGGGAAAAGCCCATTCATGTCCTTTTCCCATTTTTCTATTCGGTTGTCTGTTTCTTATGGACATGCAGGAGTTCTTCATGTATTCCAGAAACTAGTACTTTGTCAATTACAGATGTTGGAACAAGCCCATGTGGTCTCCAATTTACAGATGAGAAAACTGATGCACAGAAACGTTAAGCAGCTTCTCCAAGGTCACACAGCCAGTAAACTGCAGAGCCAAGATTTGAACTCAGGTTCAACTATTACTCTCTCAACTATTACATCATATTGTATGAGACAATGTCCCTCGTGTCTGAGGGACATCCAGAGAGTTGGGTTCAACTGGCATTTGGAAAACAGAACTAGGGCTGAAAAGAAAAGGGTTAACAACATGGATTTTAGAGTTAACACAGTTGATTTCCTGAGGCCATGGGAGAGATAAGACGGCCATTTAGAGAGACCAGAGAGCCAAAATATAAGGAGTAGCAAGAGAGATCCAAGAAGGACACGAGGAAGGGGATTTTTCAAACACTGATAGTCCATGGGCTGGGAACTCACCCCTACACAGAGCTGTGAGCTTAAAGCAGGCTGCACTTTCCCCTTCTTGTGAAAACAAGGGATCAATTCAATATTTGCTGAGTATGAATCTAGCACTTATAGCTAAAAGATCTCTGCTCAGATTACTACAGGGAGAAGAGAAGCCTAATAGAGTATGAAACGGGGAAGACAAGAAAAAAGCAAACGAAAAAAAATAGTGCTCTCAGCTCTCAGAAGGATGATTTGCAGCTGCGTTTGCCGCCTCCAGAGAAGCAGCAGCAATGCAAGCTCCTCTGTCAGGCACCACCCTCATCTTGCTCATCACCTCTCCATCCTGCAACCCCCACCAAACGCAGCGTCTGCTCTATCGAGAGGGCAGGGCCTCAGCCACGCCTCAGCAAGACCAGAGCGCAGAACAGAGCAGGAAGGCGTCCTCTTGCAAAGACAGCACAAATGAATGATGGCTTTGGGCAAAAATCAGCTTTTGTTTTTATTGGGCTTTACATGACTCATCAGCTATCACGTATGCTGTACCCTGAGCTATAAATCAAACAGTTCAGAGGGAGGAAGGACGGAATAATAGCAAAAGATGAGCAGATAGCTCAGGAAGCTTTAATCCTAAAAGGGGAAAACAGAAACCGAGGGAAGTGGTAAGCATTTCCTCTTTGAGAACTCAGGTCCTGGGGGTCTGGAGAGGGAGAAGCTGAAACAGCCGCAGGGGCAGCCCCAGGCTTCGGGACCTGCGCAATTAGCAGGTCCTGGTTGCCATGGTGCCATCCTGCTGGCCGCCAAGGTTTCATCAGCATTCTTTCTGCCACAGTTCCTGTCTTGTGGGCAGCAGCCACAGCAAGAAAGAAGAAAAAATGTTTGTATTCTAATGGCTGCTGGGTCACTGACACTATGCCTGGAAAGGACAAGGAGAAAGTGGTAAGAGATAGAGAAAGTAACCAAGATGGGGGTAAATTCCTTTGGAATGTATTAAATCCAACCTGGACATTCTATGGATGACATGCCCTCATGAATAAACACCCCTTCCTAAAACACTTTTTGTTTTGGTACTTATACTCCAAGAATCTTGACAGAGAATGTCAGCTTTTTATCAAGGCTCTTTCCTGCAGAGAATTTTCTGATCACTGACTTCTGCTAACAGGACTCTGGATTCCCTCCTAGGTGAAAAGCATGAACTTGTGGCAAAGAAAACAAGATGATGTATTAGTCAGCACACTGGAATGAAAGTCAGGACACTGCCTTGACTCTGACGCCAACCAGCCAAATGACCTTAGCACACCAAAGCCTCAATTTCTTCATCTGTGAAATGAGGAGGTTGGACCTGAATGGTAAGGGTCCTTCTGCTCTCAAAGGATATCAGACTGCCTTTGTGCCAGGACCCTGATTGTGTCTCCAGGGACACCCAACTATGAAAGTGGCCACAACTCAGTGGAAGAGATGAGTAAACACATACACGCTCACAACGTCACATGCAGACATTTGATTAAACCAATGTTAGTGGGCAGAGACCATGTCTCATTCATCTTCACAAACTCAACATCCAGCACAGTCTAGGCAGTTGGCTTAACAGACATTTATTGCATGCATTTGGAGGCAAATCTTCAAAATGTGATACTATGAAATCTTTCAAACTTATCTGTTATAAGTTAAACTGTGTTACTCCAAAATTCATATGTTGCAGTCCTAACTCCCAGTACTTCAGAATGTGACCTTATTTGGAGATAGGGCTTTAGAGAGAGAATCCAGTTAAAAAGAGGTCATCAGGGTGGGCCCTAATCCAGTATGACTGGTATCCTTACGAGAAGAAGAAATCTGGACACAGACACGCGTAGAGGAAAGATGGCAAAAAGAGGCATAAGGAGAAGATGGCCATCTACAAGCCCAAGGAGAGAGGCGTAGAACAGATCCTTCCTTCGCAGCCCTCAGAAGGAGCCAACCCTACCGACACCCTGATCTCAGACTTCTAGCCTTTAAAACTGCGAGACAATAAATTTCTGTTATTTAAGTTACCCGGTCTGTAATACTTTATTATGGCGGTCCTGGAAAACTAGTACATATCCAAAAGTAGAGAGAATTGTATAATGAAACGTCCCATCATGCTCATCACTCAGATCTTTCACTCCAGCATACTATCACTGAGCATCTCTAAAGCATATGGACCTTTCCTTACATAACCACAATGTCATTATCAAACCTAACAAAATTAATAATTTGAAGACAAATTTAATTTATAGAAGAAATACAGCTTATACTAAAACACATACTAACATAAAGCTTTTCTCCATTAAAGCTATTAGCAATATTAAAAACTAAGTCCTGGGGCTGGCCCTGTGGCATAGTGGTTAAGTTTGCATACTCCACTTCAGCAGCCCAGGGTTCGAGGGCTCAGATCCCAGGCGCAAACTTACATACACCTTGTCAGGCCATAATGTGGCGGCATCCCACATACAAAATAGAGAAAGACTGGCACAGATGTTAGCTCAGGGACAATCTTCCTCAGCAAAAAGAGGAAGATTGGCCACAGATGTTAGCTCAGAGCCAATCTTCCTCACACACAAAGTCTCAATAAGCTTGAATTTTTGTGAATAAAATGTTCCAGGGAGGAGCAAGCTCTTAGAGCAATTCAATTCCTTCATCAGCTCTCTTATTCAACATATTATCTGAGAATAAAAACCTATGTTACTTTATTAAAGTACAGAAAAGAAAGAAAGGAAGAATACAGTCACTATTCATACTTACTCTCTGGTAAGTGAAAATGCACTTTTCAAACTAAACCCAAGAAATTTAGCAGACACCTTGAAGTCTTTGGTTTAAAAAAAAAACAAAACATATTACAGTGGTATTTTATGTTAAATTGCACACATTTTAAGTACCTGACAATTGGCACGGCAGAACTCAAACCCTGTACAAAAATAAATAAAATAAAATAAATGCAAAACCATACCTTGACAAAGTATAAATCGCTGGTTGTTTTCCTAAAACTTTAGACTGGCGTTCCCACCACGTCAATAATTAGACAACTTCCAATCACATGTCTTCTTCAAAGAGCTACTTTTTCTCTAATACAAAGAGAAACATTAAAGTCAGAATTGTCTACTTATAAAAGTTTTTCAAAAGAGTCTTTTGAAAAGCAGTTGACTCCATCAAGCTTCAAAACCAGGCATCTCTGTAAAACCCACAATCCAGCTAATTAGCCTCAGCTGTTTGTCATATGGCCTGCAGACCAGTCAAGTGATTTTGCCCCTTTCAAGCTGACTAAAACCCAATTTGACTGGCCTCTCAGACAGAAGACGGCTTTATTAACCTCCTCCCGTGTTAGAGGACGACTTCGACTCTTTCTTTGCTCCCAATTAAAAAAAGTGGAACATTTGTTTTCTGGAGAAAACATCTTTAAAAGTATCACGTTCTCAAGGCCCTCAAAATTTACAGTAGTATTGTTTCTTTACAAACACAAAGCCTAATCCAAACAAACAATACAGGAGATCAAATGGAATTGGTGGAAGGGATGGGGCTAATGATTTACCAGACCTCCCTCTCCTGGACTCCAGACTCCTAAGTAAAACTGTCCAACGGGGGTTCCACGCAGATGTCTTGCCGGTATCTCAAATCCAACGTGTCTTGCCTTCAACTCACCTCCTTTGCTCTTCTCCCTGGACCCTGCTTCAGACCCACCTCTTTTCTTGTATCTTGAGTTGCACAATCCCAACATACACCCAGCCAGAAATCTGATAGTCCTCAGTGACTCCGCCCTCTCTTCCCCTCCCACTTCCAATTTGCCACCAAGTTCTAGGGATCTCTCCTGCTCTCGCCTTTATTCCAAGTTTTTATTATTTCTCATCTGGATGGCTACAATCAACCACTTATTTGGTTTTGTGGCACTGCCATTGATCCATCCTCCACACTGCACCCAGAGTGAGCTTTCCCAAAGGCAAACGAGAGTCCATGACTCTCCTCTATAAAACCTGTCAATGGCTCCCCACAACCTCCTTAGGCTTCTGCCTTCAGTACTGCCCACCATTCTCTGCCTCCTACCTTAAGCCACCAGAGCTATTTGTAATTCTCTTCACCAACCTCATCAGCATCACCTGGGAAGTTGTTAAAAATGAATATTCTTGGGTCCACACCAGACCTACTGAATCAAATTCACCAGGTGATTCTGACACTAAAGTGAGAGCCACTGCTCTAAACCCACCACGCTCTGTTCACCAAGAGACTTAGCCCTTTGGCTCCTTCTGCTGGCAATGCTGAGTTAGATGCCCCTTGTCCATCCTTATTCTTTCCAAGAACTGGTCAACTCTGTGATAATTATCCAATTTATTTCTTACTGGTTGCTAAAAATCCTGAAGGCAGGAATTGCTGCTTCTTTGACTCATTCATCCCACAATCACTTGTTGAACCCTGACCTATCACTGGGAGAGATGCTGGACAGAAAACTAATTACTCTATCCTTTGCATCTAGGAGAAGCTGCCCTCTCCCTTTGGCAGCTCGAAGTGTGACCAAAGGAAGACTCAACCTATCCAATCTATGAAATTCCACCACCAACCTCAAGAACTGCGGGAAACTGAAAAATCTGGAACTTAACCAGTCTGACATCTCTTGTGGTAAATGACATGGAATTTTTGCTTCCCATCTGATCAACTCAGATGTATAGACATAGTTCATAAAGGAAGAAAGGGGTGCATTTTCATGAAAACACATGTGCTCCTTTTTATTATCTCACAGCAACCCTAGAATTTGGAGAATAATTTAGTACGGGAATGCATGACGATTTTTAAATCCCAGATTAAAATTAATTAGAGTTAGGGACCAGCCCAGTGGTGCAGCACTTAAGTTCACATGCTCCACTTTGAGGGCAGGGTTTGCAGGTTCAGAATCTCAGGCATGGACCTACGCACCACTTGTCAAGCCATGCCGTGGCAGGTGTCCCACATATAAAATGGAGGAAGATGAGCACAGATGTTAGCTCAGGGCCAATCTTCCTCAGTAAAAAAAGGAGGATTGGCGGCAGACGTTAGCTCAGGGCTAATCTTCCTCACCAAAAAAAAAAAAATCATTAGAGTTAGCTTATTCTTATTATAGTACAAGTCAAGTTCATATTAGCACTTCTCAGCCCTCAGTGTGCATAGGAATTTCCTAGGGAGTTTGTTAAAATGCTAATTCTGATTCAATAGGTCTGGGTAGGGCCCAGACTTTTGCATTTCTAACAAGTACCCACGGGATGCCAGGTACTACTGATGCTCCTAGTCCTGGAACTACACTTTGAGTAGCAAGTAAAATTTAGACAACCCCATTTTTCATAGAATTATCAGTCTTCTCCTTAGAGCAAAAAAACCTTTTTTTGACTCCTTTGCACTGAAAGCTTTCTAAAATATCTTTCAGACGTCAGAATACATGGCCTACTAAACACACATATTTAGTTCTGTTATCTCCCCAAATCTCACTAGTATAATAATAAAGGGAATTTTCTTTCTTTTAGACTTAAACTCGCAAGGATAAAGAGAAAGCGAGCGGAAAGAACAGCAACAAAATGTCGGAAGCTAGAAACATGGACAAGAGGTAACTGACTAGCAGACCCAGGAAAGCTGGCTCCTCATCTGCCAGCAGGGAAAGCCCAGAAACGACTCATCACAGAATCTCCCAAAACGTTCGGGCATTCAGAGCCCCAAACACCTCCGGAGGGTGGAGGGGAGGGTAAAGCTGCAGCTAAAAATGGTGGAAGGCGGCTTAGTTCCCAGCCCTGTGACTCCTCCAGCTCCAGCAGAAATCAAAGGTTTCTTCACTAGAGAGAGTAAAACTCTGAGTGTCAAACTCTCAGAGGTTCCCGGGCAGTGAGAAGTTGCATTAACTACCGAGACACCTCCACTTCCCACCTCCACACTGGACTACCCAGAATGCACACGTTCTGCACAGGCAGGTCTTCCAATGGTCTGCTCTGGAGACAGTGCCCAGCCCAGGAGGGTAGGCCTAAAGATAAAAACAACAGGCTCACAACATACTGATCTAACTAAAGCTATGATGTAACTGTTGAGAGAAGGGGTGGAAACGGTATACATGTGTGGTAGGGATAGGTGGGGAAACAAGCTTCATTCTCTTCTTCCATAGTAAAGTGTCCATGGATAATACCTAAAACTGAAAAATCGACCAGAGAAATATAAGTACATCATTTAAAGACAAGGGATGCAACTACCCCGGAGAGTCAGCTAACTGCAAGAATTGAAAGCAGTTGACTCTGGGGAGCAGGAAATGGGCTGGGGGGAGGGGACTCTGATGTTTTTTTCGTAACAGGCCTTGTAGAAGTATGTCCATCCATGTATAACCTTGATAAAATTTTTCAATTAATTAATACAAAATAAAATGGAATGCCTATGCTTTAATTTTTTTCTTAGATAATTCAAGACATCACAATAAACATCGCTAACTTGCTGTGCTGCCTCCTCAGGATCCAGTACCCACACTGAAGCAGGATGTCGAGGACCTGGACTCTGAAGACAGGCTGTCTGACTTGGAAGCTCAGCTTTACTGCTCACTGGCTGTGTGACCTTCAGCAAGTTACTTAACGTCTCTGTGCCTCAGTTTCCTCATCTATGGAACAGGGATAATAGGATTATTTTGTAAGAAAGGTATTGTGTGATACCTCTAAAGTCCTTAAAACAGTGTTTGGCACATAGTAATTGTCCAATAACAGCTATTCTTATTAAGGTATGTTTGCCCTTGTAATAAATGCCTTCTGACCACTGTATCGATTCTCTTTTTCATTAGTTTAAATTTCATTCTCCCTGCCCCCACCTTCATTGTCAGTCCACCAGCTGTCCCTCACCAAAGTAATCAGTGTGCTTTTCTACAGTCACCCCATCCCCCTTCCAAAGTGCAGTTGCTAATTGATAAGGCACCTGGAAACCAAATAACCAAGCTTATTAGAACTGTGTGTAAAAGGAGGAAAATGGGCACCAAGAAATGTTCGGAAGGACTCTCCGTGAGGCAGATCAGCAAGTTTCTACATATGAGCCATCTGTCTGACTGCTCAGAACGCTTTTGAGCTTACATCCCAACTCCCAGCCGTGGGTCAGTAAGCTGGGTGACACTCAGGGTAACCAACCATCCCAGTTGATCCAGGGCTGTCTGAGTTTCAGCACCGAAAGTTTTGCATCCCTGGAAACCCCAGTCCCAGCACTGGGCAATTTACTTAATCCTTTAGAGCCTGTTTCATCATCTATAAAATGAAGGATAATATCTACTTTGAAAGTCTGTTGAGGTTTAAATGAATGTTTGTGTAATTCCTGATGCATAAAAGGCTCTCAGGAAATGGTAGCTCTAGCTACTGTATTCAGTTATTATCAACTCTACTATCAGAGTCACAACAAATTATTCTTAGAAACCTAACCCGCACCTTGGTTATTTTCTTACTGGCAAAAATAATTTGCCTTATATATAGAGGATCCCAGGAAACTGAAACATTTGCTTTTGCGAATTTCCTTCTATGCTTGTCCAACACAATTTGTTTCAGGGACTAAGACATATTAAAGAAATTTAGTATTTCAACATAGCTGACTTTTCCACTGGGCAAAGGGCCTGGTAGTTTTCCACCATCTTTTGATATGTGCATCTTTTTCATCCCATGGGAGCCCTGGGGTATTTATGTCAGTAGCTGTTTCTAAAATTGTGGACAGATCAGCATGCTGCCTCACAAAGGACATCAGGCATCAAACCTGAAATTCTTTTTTAATTTACATCTTACTTTATTCCTTCGTAATGACACCAAATCATTGTCTCCTAAAGGATCGACAACTCATTCACTAAATATGTCAATTGTATCCCTGAAAAATAAGGGATCTTATCATCAGACTGATGAAACACTGTTTCTGACCTAAAAAACTCAAGTAGCTCAGTACTCGAGAGACCTTAACTACAGCCTGGAGGAAACTGCTCACATCTGTGCACCCCACCAACACAAGGGTGAAGATGCTATAAGAAAAGTTGCACAATTTGAGGTAGATAACGGAAAAGATCACAAGTTACTCAAACCCAAAACATGGCCTGGGAGGGCTCTAAGAGGCAGCAGAGAGAGCAAGAACAGCCAAGGGTCTAAGAGATTTCTCTATACAGGCTCCCAGCTCCCTCTTCCTATGCTCATCATATTTCTTCTGCCAGTGTCCCAGCCCAGTGCCCAAGCCCTGTGAGCACAAAACACTGGAGAACGGCAGAACCTCAGAGAAGCCCTGAGGGGCAACTGGTCCAATCACTGGGGCAAGAGTCAATGAATCCAGGACAGAATTTCTCCAAGAATGGTCTGATGCCCACTGGCCACGCATCAGAATCACCTGGGGGACCTGAGGAAAATCCAGAGCCCCAGGTTCCACCCAGGCTTCTGAATTAGCATCTCTGAGAGGGAGGCCAGGGAATTTGCACTTATAACAAACTTCCCAGGGGATTCCTGGTTATGCACAATAAAGTTTGAGAACAGCTGCTCTAGAGAGAAAACAGCAAAATGTATACACAGCGAGGCAAATAACCTGTATGGAAGACCATGTCTAACTTCTACCAGCCACAGGTTCCACACCTGTAAAACAGGGATAATAATACCTATGTAGCAGGATGGTTGTGAGAATTAAAGTGAGAAAACAAAAGCCTCACGCACAGTGCCTCATACACAGCAGGTGTTCAATAAATATTAATCCGTTCCCCCTGCTTTTTTGCGTATGGCCTTCTAACGAAGATTTATAACAATAGTCCCTGTTTTGAATAAATGTCACCAAGGAAAGCAGATGGCTAGCTTAAGTTAAGGCCTTGATATTTATGAGTCACCAACTAAATGCCAAGGCCAGCAGCTTTAACTAACAGTTGGGACATTGGTAAATCATTGTGGACAGTGGTTCTCAAGCTTCAGTGGGCATCAGAAACACCTGGATGGCTTTAAAATACAGACTCTGCACCCTAAATCCAGAGTTTCAGATTCAGTAGGTCTGGGTGGGTCTGATAATCCGCTATTTCTAACAAGTTCCCAGGTGGTGCTGATGATGTTGTCCCAGAACCACACTTTGATCATGACTGACAGCCCCAGTATCTAAAATGTAATGATCTGAAACTTTGTAATAAAAAAGGGAAACTATGCCCTAAGCATTTCCTGTTTGACACCAGACTGGTTAGTTACATGTAAATAAAGAAGAAAGAAATACACCAACAATTTCCGGAGGCAGTGCAGCCTCTGGCCCTGAGAATCTTTCCTACTGGGTGTTTGAACAGCACAGAGAGAAGACTAGGAGATTTGAGTGCCATCTCCCCGCTCACGACATGTGACCTTGAGTGAAGCAACTGATCTTTCTGAGCCTCAGTTTATTCACCTGGGAATAGGGTGGGGTCTGTCACCAGTTCTTAGACCTGGCTGTGCACCATCAACCACTATGCAGCATTTTAAATAAAACACACATTCCCAGCCCTACTGCCAAATCTAAAAATCAGAATCTCCAAAGGAGAGACTGAAAAATGTGTTGTTTTGTGTGGGTATGTTTAAATAACAGCTCCCAATGTGATTTTCATGGGCAGCCAGTTTTGAGACAGTTACTATGACCCTGGTGACCCTTCAGGCCTCCTCCTGCGTTAAAGATCTTGGATCTTTTTGATTTCTAAGTCCTTGTGCCCTGAGTTCTTACTTTCCAAGTAGCCTCCTCCTTTTATATCTGCTTCTCATGGAGTTTTTGTTACAGGAAGTGAGTACATTGGTCCTCAAAGAAAAGAATCTAGTCTGCTTAACAGTTCCATTTCTCATGTATCAAGAAACTGGCATTCCGGTTTTAGTTTAAAAACTAAAAGTCCAATGTGTAGGACAAAAGAGGAATTACGTGGCACTGAATCTGTCAAGCAATCTTCTCTAACACCAGCTGCTTGCTTACTCACTCTGTCATTCCTTCTTTATTAACTCAGCATCCACTATGTGCCAGGCATTATTCTAGGTGCTAAGCACATAGCAGTTCACAAAACAGACAAAGTCCTGCCCTCATGGTGAGAACATTTTAGCAAGAAGAGATAGACAATAAATAAATGAACATAAAGATAAGATAATTTCAAATAGTAATAAGTGCTGTGAAGACTGCAATAATAGGATAGAGAGTAACTGAAGGCTACTTCCAACAGAGTGATCAGGGAAGGCCTCTTTGAGGACATAACATTTGAAATTAAACCTGAATGAAGCAGATGGACCAGCCAGGTGAGGATCTGGAGAAAAAGCACTGAGGAGGAGTTAAGGGCAAGGGCAAAGGCTCTAAGGAAGGCATGAGCTTGGCATTTCCAACAGAAATAAAGCAGATGAGGCTAGAAGATGGAGGCACCGGGACGAGCTGAAGTCACGGGGACCGTGGTTAGAACATCTAGATCTTATACCAACTGCAGTGGGAAGCAACCGAGGAATTTTATTTATTTATTTATTTAGAGGAAGATTAGCCCTGAGCTAACATCTGCCGCCAACCCTCCTCTTTTTGCTAAGGAAGACTGGCCCTGAGCTAACATCCATGCCCATCTTCCTCTACTTTATTTGTGGGACACTTGCCACAGCATGGCCCACCAAGCGGTGCCATGTCCGCACCAGGGATCTGAACTGATGACCCCTGGGCCACCAAAGTAGGGAATGTGCAAACTTAACTGCTGCGCCACCAGGCCGGCCCCCAAGTAATTTTAAACAGAAAAAAGGTATGATTTGATTTTTATTTTTTAAAGATCACTGGCTTTGTGTGAGGAATGTGCAAGGGGGGGGGGGGAAGGGGCATGAATGGCACCAGAAAAGCAGCAATACAGGCAAGAAATGATGGTGGCCTTTAACTAGCAGCTGGCACATATCTGAGCAAGCACTCAGTTATTTCTGGACTGCTTTAACACAAGTGAAAATCATAATGTACCTATTTCACTTTCTATGATATTTGAGAAGAGTTCAAGGAAGATATACTGGTTGTTAGTAAAGTTCCATCTGAAAGCCACTTCATTTGAACAACAGAACAACACAGTTTTGGATTGCCCATCTTATAACTGGTAACAACCAAGAAATATTAGCATACGGGCATCGCAAGAAAACAATGGGAAACCAGCAGACCTGTCTTCTAGAACCTTCTCCATGTGACCTTGGGCACAACTCTGAACCTCTGATGTGAAGGGCAGGTTTGGCTACATGGTTTCTAAGGTGCCTACAGGCCCTTAAAGTACATGATGTTGTAAGTGTAATAAGTGAGGTTTCTTAATCTGGGTGGCAAAATGGGCTGACAACTTAGGGTAGGGGTTTTTGTTGTTATTTAATTGCCTAGAGAGGCTCTTGTTAAGCAGGAAATGCAATGTTAACAAAGAAACTGTCCAGACTTACTATTTCCTTGGGAAACTCTGGTGTCTGAGGCACCTCTGGCACAAGGGTATGGTGGCTAGCTGGAAATTTGGGAAGTAGACACTTCTGGTCAGCTGAGAGCTCATCACACAGAGGCACTGAGAGCCCAGGTCTCTGAGGAATTTAAGGACCAAAGCTTCAGTCATGGTGCTCTCTAAGGGCTTTCTGGCAGGCTTCCACCTATACTGAATCACACATCAGACAGGCCTGCAGCCCGGGCTCTCACTTCCTATTGACAGGCTGTCCCCACAGGGTCCAGTCCTCTCAAATGGCCGACCTGGCAGCTCCACAGGACCTCACTCCACATGATCCCTGAGGGCAGTGTTCTCAGTCCTGACTGCCCTGTGGAATCCTTTGTGGAGATTAAAAAAAATACAGATAGGTGGGCCCTACTCCACATTTAATGACTTAGACTTAGGGTGAGGGAGAGGTTAGAAAGACAACAGAGGTGAAGTTAGGCTTAGTTAACTTTACACGATGGAGAGACTGTGTAACTCAGGAAACTGCAGGCCAGACAGGTTCCGTGACTTGTCTAATGCAGGGTTTCTTAGCCTCGGGACCACTGACATTTTGGGCAGGATAATCCTTCATCACAAGGAACTGTTCTGCACACTGTGGGATGTTTAGCAGCATCCCTGGCCACTCCCCAGTTGTGACAACCAAAAATGTCTCCAGATGTTGCCAAACCATCCCTGGAGGAGAAGCGGTTAAAAATCAGCACCACCTGCCTGGAGGTGCAGTGGTTAAGTTTGCACATTCCGCTTTGGTGACCCAGGGTTCGCCGGTTCAGATCCCGGGTTCGGACATGCCACCACTTGTCAAGCCATGCTGTGGCAGGCATCCCACATATAAAGAAGAGGAAGATGGGCACGGATGTTAGCTCAGGGCCAGGCTTCCTCAGCAAAAAAAGAGGAGGATTGGTGGCAGCTGTTAGCTCACGGCTAATCTTCCTCAAAAAAAAAAACAGCCCCAAATGTGAACTGCTGGTATAATATCACACAGTTAATCATGAGCAATATTAGAGACTAAAAACCAGCCTACTAATTCCCAGCTATGTTGGTTCCTCCACGTTTAAGCAACAGCTCCAGGATAAAGGGATGAGTCACTCCACGAGGAAAGACCACAACCCACTTCATGGCCCTCTGTGCCCAAGCATAGCGGGGGTGATGGAGAATTAGCCTTGATCCTGACAAGAAAAGCCCAGCCAGCAGCTTGTTTGGCTACATTTGGTGTCCAGTATCTGACTGGATATGTAACACATTATCTTTTCAAGGGCTACTAGACCTTTTTACTTCTTCTTGGGGTCACTCCCTTGCAGTGGTGAGATTCATTATGAAAATTAATCACATATTGGAAGAAACAAAGAAATCCTGACCACAACCATAGATTATATTTAAAAATTCTTAGGTATCTCAAATGAACATTTAAGTCACGACCTATTTCTACAGGTCTCATTCCTTCCCAATATTAGGGTTAGCACAGCAAAAACAAAAACACCTTACCATAAGGTTTAGTTAGTTGATTGAGACCCTGTCTTTGTTTTTAATGACACAATACACAGGAGATAAGTAACCAGCCAAACCCAGATAAGACTTGACCAGCACCCATGTGGTGGGATCAGGGCAGGATAGATGAACTGCAGTTAATAAGAATGAACAGATTTTTCAGTCTCTTGGCAACCAATTTCATTATTATGCTTTGACCTGGCAGCTGGTAAGGCTTTATATGAATTAATCAACGAAGCTATGAAAAAACAAGATTAGTGGCTCTGAAATAAGGTATTCTAGTGGCAGAGGAAGCAAGTTCATTTAAGAAAGGCTGCTTTCTTAAATAGGTACAAATAATTTTTAAATAATGCAGTATTTTACAAAGAAACATCTCTAAAGGATAGGACACATATACCTATCTACCTACATTGGTCCTTACAAAATATCTTCCATATTTGTTCAACCGAAACACAAAGGGATGAGGAGTTTCCTAGGAGTAGGCCACGCAAAGTCAGAAGGCTTTCAATAAGACAATACTTGGTTGTGGTGGAATTGTTCTCGGTAAGTCCGCCTTAATCAGAGCATCTTACAGTAAAAACTCAAAAGAGACAAAAATATTAACAAGACCTTAAAAGGAATAAAAACGCATCAAACGACAGGCTTTCTGGCATCATCACAGGGAATACAACCAAAATGGTGGCTTTCAGCCATCATGTAGCTCTTAGAGCAAAGTCCAGGGGATCTCAGGAGCACAGCTTTACCTGCCATATTTGGATCTGGGGGCGCGAAGGACAACATGGTAATGGAGTGATCATGAGAGGCTGACAACAGAAGTGATTAAGGGTCAACGTGAAAACATAAGCAACTTATACATGATCTCTTAAGGAAAGACATTAAGCAGCAGACCAAACACTGGACCTGGAGTTCTAGTTCTTGCTCTGCCACTAAATGTGTGACCTTGACAAAGTGACTTAACATCTCTGGATGTGAATTTCCTTAACTACAAAAGACTAGAGTAAAACTAAACCTTCTCCAACTTCCTTAAATTTCTAATACTCCTCTCCATCCTTAAGATGGACACATATGAAGTCACCAAAATGAGCCACAGCTCAGTCATTCTTTGGACATTATCATGATCAACACATTTCCTGTGCATAAACATGGGTTTACTAGACTAGGGTTGTCAGATTAAATGCAAGATACTCAGTTAAATTTGCATTTCATAAAAACAACAAATAATTTTTTAGTATAAATGTTGCATGGAACATACTTATAGTAAGAAATTGTTGTTTATCCAAAATGCAAGTTTCTTTTTTTTATTTGCTAAATCTGGCATTCTAACTCCAACTCCACATTAAATGTTCAATTTTAAGAACCAACCGTCTGATTCCATACATGTGGGTGGTTCTAAGAGTGGCTGAGGCACTCAATGGGAGGACTTCTCAGGAGTAACATAAGCAGAGGCAAAAGAAAAAACAGGAAAGGAGGAATAACTTTCAACTTTCCTCTTGAGTAAGTGAGGCATTAAATTTTACTTAACAGTAAATAAACTATGAGTGTTAGTAGACCTCGATCATAGAAGAAAAAGAATGTGGTGTGACCTCTGTACTGCATGACCAGACAGGAGGCCAAAAAGCTGGATGCTTACTGCTCCACACATCTCACCGGATGGACACAGTGAATTACAAATCCTTTATCTCCTCCTCCAACTCACTGAGCAAGTCTGCTCCCAAGGTAATCAGCTTAAGGGAAACCAGATCATGAACTCAAATCTCCTGACCAAAAGGCAGAGGAATAAATATGGTCCAAGCAAAAACTGCACAAGGCACAAAAAGAAAGACAGTGAAAGGGAAAAATTACTCTCTTCAGAAGGCAATCTTGTTTTAACAATGACAAGACAATCTTGCTTCTTAGGGGCTCTTTTTTTTTTAATTTCTGCTTTATTGAAGTATAATTGACATACACGATTGTAAGATATTTAAAGTGTACATCATGATGATTTGCTATACGCTTACATTGTGAAAGGATTCCCCTCATCTAGTTAGTTAGGGGCTCACACCTTAAACATGCAAGCCCTGTTTTGTTTTTCAGGAGGTATCAAATCTATCATAATTTATTAGGGAAAAAATATATATCCCATATATATGTAAAAATAATCCTTTTTCATATTTTGCAGTGAAGATACAGATAGGGCACATTTCAAGATAAGTTTAAATAACAATGGAAGGCAGATTCAATTTTTAAAATAACACAGAAGATAAATTACCATATTCTCTAGGCTAATTAATTCAATTCTCACTGAGAAAGGGCAGCAAGAAACCTGGCTTAACTGTAGCCAATATTGCTGTATCAGCAGCAGGATGAGGTGGACTAAAACAAGATACTTGCACTTATTGGCTAAGAAAAATCAAATGTATGGACTAGAAGTTTCCCATGACGAAAATAAATCCAGGTTAATTCATTAACTTATTGGTGCATTTGGCAAGGTTTATTGAACGAGATACCTTACAGTATAAGACTCAAAAATGAGCTGAAGTCGTGCTCTGCCTCTAGGATATTACAATCTGGTGATGGCAACATACACGGAAAGAGTTTGTCTAAAGTAGTTATGTAATTAAATGCCAAAATGAGTCTCTGAGTTGGTAATTTCAGTGGGAAGCCAGAGAAAGACTAATTCACTGTGGTACAAAATATTCAACAAGAAATGAATTTCCATTTTCTTGAACTTCCAAAGAATTTCACTCTCTCCCTAGATCAGCACGAGAGGCCAAAGCACTGGAGATGTGCTGAACAGACCCGCCCAGCCTGCCCTGGCTCAGAGAAGAGAACTCCCCCTGCCAGCAGAGGAAGGACCCAAAGTCCTCACCATTCTACTTAATGCGATTTTTCTCTTTCCTAGGAGAGTAAGGCTGTTATCTTGGAGGAGACAGGAGGATAGAAGAGGAGAGACATAGGAGATGTTACTGTAACTATGGACATTGCTTCTCTCAGATAAAGTGGGAAAGAATAGTGAGAAGGAAATAGCAGAGTGATTCCCATTCCTCAATCTCTCATTCCCTTTTCATTCATTTAACACATATATTTCTTAGGACTTAATATGTCGCAGAAACCATTCCAGGTACCAGGCACACCATTGTGAATAAGACAGAGTCCTGACCTTCATGGAGCTTGTATTCTACCTGTGGGAGACAAATAGTCGTGTGTGTGTGTGTGTGTGTGTGTGTGTGTGTGTGTGTGTGTGATGACAGTTAGTGCTATAGAAAAATAAGGCAAGGTAAGGGGGCAGAAAGTGATGAGTGGGGTGAGGGATGCTATTTTAGATGGGATGGTACAAGAAGGCCTCTCTACAGAAACGAATTTTGACCTGAATGAAATGAATGAGAAAGCCATGCAGACATGTGAAGGAAGAGCATTCCAGGCCGAGGAAAGGGGAAGTGCAAAGGTTCTGAGGTGTGGCTGAAGCAGAGTAAACAAAGAGAGCGTTACAGAAGATGAAGCCAAACACATGCAAGGGGCTTGTAGGCCATGAAGAGGACTTTGTTTGTCTTCTGAGATAAAAAGCCACTGGCGAGTTTCGAGCAGAGGACTGAGGGACATGAGTGACTCTAGCTGCTGCGTTAAGAACAGACTGTAGAGTAGTGAGAGTGGAGGCAGGTGGCCCTGGAGGAGGCCTGTGCAGTAATCCAGGTGACAGAAATGATAAGAACCTAGTGGAAGCAGTGGAAATGGTGAGAAAGGGTTCCTATCCTGGATTATTTTCAAAGTAGAACCAATGTGATTTGCTGAGGGACTAGCTGTGGGGAACGAGAGGCAGAAAAGAATCAGGGGCAACTCCAGAATATTTAACCTGAGCCTCTGGAAGAGGGAAGTTGCTATAAACTGAGATGGGGAGACTAAGTGAAAAGCAGATTTGGGAGGGGAAATCAAGAGGTTGGTCCCTAGAGATTGTTGCCCACTTCAAAACCGTTACATCTGTTCAAAAACTAAGATAACAGAAATTGAAAAGCTGATCTTAAATTCCATATGGAAATTCAGAATAGCCAGAACAATCTTGAAAAAGAAGAACAAAGTGGGAGGACTCACACTTCCTGATCTCAAAACTTATTACATAGCTACAGTAATAAAGACAGTATGAAACCATCAAAAGGATAGACATATAGATCAATGGAATAGAATTGAGAGTCTAGAAAGAAACTCTCACACTTACAACAGAGTGATTTTCAACAGAGGCGCCAAAACCATTCAAAGGGGAAAAACAGTCTTTTCAACAAATGGTGCTGGGAGAACTAGATATCCATATGCAAAAGTTTTAAGTTAGATCCCCACCTCACACCAAAAAATTAACTTAAAATGAGTCAAAGATTGAAATCTAAGGGCTAAAACTATAAACCTCTTAGAAGAAAACACAGGCGAAAATATTCATGACTCTGGATGTGGCAACGCTTTCTTAGATTTGACACTAAAGTGCAAGCAACAAAAGAAAAAATAAATTATACTTCATTAAAATTAAAAATCAAGGCAGGCCATGGAAATTAAGGAAGGGAGGGAGCAAAGGAAGGTGGGAGGGAGGGAAGGAGAAAGAAAGCAGGGAAGGAAGAAAGTAGGAATGAAAACCAACATAAAATACAGAAAAAATGATCCTCAGTCAAGTTCTTTCAGCATTTTATTAACCTTTCTTCATTTCTAACCATCTGCAGAAAGCTTGTTTTCCAGACTGTGTTTTGCCCCTAAAGCAAGTTTGAACCGTGGAGCACCAACAAATTAAATCAGCAGTAATTACAGAAAACTTATAAGGCATAACGCTACTCCCCCTCCCAGCATCTGACTGATGAGCCAGCCATAAAGTGAGAATCCACCTGGTAGGAAAAAACAGCTGTTAGCCCACAGGGGTAAGGAAGATTCCGAGGCCATGTGGCCCAGGTGGCCAGCAGGAGCCAACATGCTGGCAGGCCAGGTCAAGGGCTCATGAGATTTCCTTTACTTCAGGCCTGACTTTGCTTAATCAGTGATCTATTGGGACAGAGACAAGACTTTTGTAATAGTTACACAAACCTGTCTTCACATCAGCCCTACCACCAGTCAAGACCCAAGGGCCTGGCTGCCCAGATAGGGTTTTCTGTCTGACTGACAGGAAAAGAGAGAAACTTCTCCCACCCAGGCGGTTTGCCGTTCAGACCCCCACCAACAGGAGTGTAAAAGATGTTAAGTAATTCAACTGAAAACAACAGAAGGGAGGAAAGAACTAGAAGGCAGTGCGGGAGGTCTGGGACCTTCCTCCTCTCCTGCCAGTGAAGTTTCTTTTTCCCCTGACGTGGACCCTCACACCTGGATGCCACCCGGAGGTGACTTCAGCCCCTGTCCCAAGCTGGGACTGCACCTCATCCGCACCTCGCACAAGCTGACCTCCACCCCCGGCAGCGACATCGTGAGGTCTGTGCTGAGGGCCTGAAGAGGCAAAGCAACTCTTCTGGCGAGGTCAGACACCCAGAGGCGGGGAAAGAGGAGCCGCAGCCTCCTGCCCCAGCCCCAGGGCCAGCCCCGCCAGTCGCCTGCTACCCTGCTCAGCCCTCCGGGATGAATCGGAGCCCGCCGGGCGCGGGGCCGGAGCACGCCTCCCGACCTCGGGCAGCTGCCGGGCTCACCTGGCTCAGCCCGCTGTGCCCACGCCGCTCTGCCTCCGCACGCGCCGCGTCCAGTCGCTGCTGGCCTTTTTGGGTCTTTGGCGGGTGTTTTCCGTCCGGCCCCACATCACTTCCCGTAAAGGAGAGCGAGGTTGGGGCGGGACCTCCTCTCTACCCGCCACCTCCTGCTTCCTCCTGTCACCTCGAGGAGCACCCCGCCCAACTCGGCCTTTGCGGGCGCCTCCTTGCGCGCCGCTCCCAGTCCCGCCACGCCTGCTTTTTTGAGCCACGAAAAAAACTCCGCTCGCCTCATTTGTCTCAAGCCAGGTCTGTACCGCTCTTTCCTGGAAGGCGCGAAACCTTAGGGGGTTGTTTTCGTTTTGAGACAGAGGTAACATTTACAAACTGCTCCAAGATCGCTGCACTGCAAGGTATAATTTGGTGACTCTCGCCAAATCTCCTTCCTCAAAAGCCATTTTCTACAGGTGTTTCCCAGGGCATCAGATCGGTGTCTCCACCTTGTAGCCAGAGGTGCTGAGCAGCTGCAAAGCCTGCCCTGCCCCGGGTTCCTGAGACCCGGGGGGCTCCTACTCGCGGCGCCCCCAGGTCCGGCTCTCCCGGAGCCCGCCCGGCCTCCGGCTCTGCCACTGTCCATCCCACCCCGCCAGCTCCTCATTCGAGTCGGCCCGGGGATGGTCTTTCAGGGGCGAAGGAAAGCTCTGCGATTCTTAGAAATGACAAGAGGGGGGAAAAAGTAAAATTCTGACAGGAAAAAATAAATATATTTCTGAGAGGTAATGACAAATTGGGTCTCTGCTCGTACAGTCTAGTTCTGATTATAAAATCACTCTAAATTAAATTTCTTTGAGAGTGTGAGAGCCGATCATTAAAAAAAGAAAAAAGTACTTGAAAGAATAGCAGCTGTAAGGAAAAACCTGCCAGCCTTTGCTGCCCCCCAGCGGCTTCCTTCTCTCAGCGCCAAAGGTTTTGTGTATGCTTGGACCTGTGGCTGTGAAGCAGGTTCAAGGCCACTAGGTTCCCACTCAGAGGCAGACAAATTCCTCATCCAGTGGCCTGGGGCCTGCCCCCATGGGATCTCAGGCAAAGCACTTCTGAACCAAATAATCCCATTTCTAAGTAGAGCAAAAGGATTGGAAGCCCTAGTCCAGTTTATCATCTGTTCCATCTCACTCATCTGCCTCTTCTTGTACCACAAATTCCAGCTGCCCCAGGCCTGCCTGCCCAGCCCCATCATCCTTCCAGTCTGTAACCACTCACAGTTTCTATTACAACTACCTTCTCAGATATATGTACAATATACAAAACCACATATAGGATAGACCACATCAAATACTGAATATACATACATTCAATCTAATACTTTCAGGCAAATATAACACAGTGACTTCAGAGTTAAAGATAACAGATTTCACTATCAGATGATCTTTTCAAGGGATGTTCCCCAGCGAGAGAAGGGCCATCAGACTGTTGGTGGAGATTAAAACAGGAAAGGTAGCCCCATGCTGATGTCTACAGAAACCGTCCTGGGACTCACTGATCAGCTAAGATCCGGGGGGCCAACAATCCAGCAGCTGTTAATGGCTGATATGATACTAGGAAAGCCCTCCCTTCAGCCCTCCCCACTCCTGCAGCCAGGCAGGGCTGTCCCCAGGAGTTTATCAGACTGATCAGAAAACAGACAGTGGTGCTGTGGCCCATTCATCACCATTCATTCATTCAGTGAGTCAAGCACTGTGTTAGGTACTGGAGATGCAATAGTCAACAAGGTAACTTGGTCCCTGCTCTCAGGGAGGCTCAGAAACCAACAAGTAAGCAGTTAACTCCACTGCAGCGAGATGAGATCCCTGATAAGAGAAGTTAAAAAGTGTTATTGGAAGACAGATAAGTGACACCAAATCAAAACTTCCCAGAGAAAGTAATGTATAAGTAAAGAAGGATGAATAAGGTGGGAGGGTGAGAGAGAAGAGAATTCTAGGAAAAGAGAGCAGAGGAAAGGCCTGGAGACAAGAGAGCATGAGATATTCGAGCAACTGAAAGAAGTTCAGAAAAGCTGAAAAAGTGAATAGAAGGAAGCCATCAGAAAAGAAACTGGAGAAATAAGCAAAGGCTGGATTATGAAGAACCCTGGAATGATTATAATGATAATAGCCAACATTTATTGACCATTTAATATGAATCAGCCAATATGTTAAGAACTTTACATAGATCACCTCATTTACTTCTCACAATTGCCCTATGAAACAAGTACTGTTTTTGTCCCCATATTACAGATGAGAAAACTGAGCCTTAAAGTGATTAAGCCACCTGACCAAGATCATACAGTTAATAAGTGGCACAGCCAGGACTAGAACTTAGAACCTATTTTCTTAATGGCTAGAAGGGTAAGAACGGGTTTGAAGGGCCAATTAGCATGCTGAAATCCAAGTGAGGGATAATAGTGATGTAGTGGCGGTGAGAATGAAGTTGAATAGACAGATTTGAGATATTTAGGAGAGTGAATCAAGAAGACTTGGTGGTAGGGGGTGAAGGAGAGGTAGGAATCCATGGAGATGCCCAGGTTTCTGGTTTGGGCAAGTAGGAAACATTGAGCAAAAGGAAGAAAGCCCTGTTGCACAGGGGGGAGGGTGAAATAGGCCATAATGAACAAGGTTAGGACATTTCAAGTTTGATAGACCAGCACCAGCAGAACATCCTAGTCAAACTATTAGGTATGCAGTTGAGGAGCTTGATCTGAAGCACAGAAGACGTGTACTGGAGCTATGACCCAAAGGTACTTAAAGACCTGAGAGTCAATGAGCTAGTCTAGAAAATGTACTGAGAGGGTAAAGAGGGGGTTTGGTGCAGAACCCAGAGGATCACTCAGCATTTAAGACTTGGGCAGAGGAAATCCAAAAAAGAGTCTGAGAAAAAAGTGTCCAGACAGGCAGGAGGAAAACAAGGAAAGTTAGTACAGAAACTAACTATACTGAACACATCTTGTGCCTCAAAATCCTCTCTGCACCACTTCTTATTCTAGCCACAGAATTGGTCCCAGTATACCTCTTGCTTCCTGCTCTGGGGCTTCTCTGACACTGCAGGCTGCTGCTTGAAACATGCAGAGTCCCAACTCCAGTCTCATTAATAGGATTGCCATTGGAGGTATCAGTAAGAACTCATGATTTCTAATATATATAAATAGAATTATTTATAGATATGTATGGAAGTATATTTTCCAGCTCTGTCTCCTAAGAGGCTCTAGAAGCAATTATAACTCAGTAGCTATGACCACATTTAGGACCCAGATCTTAATTTCTAAATACCCTTTTCCAATAAAAAGAACCAAGGACATGATCTTATGTGTATAAAATCCTTAAAAAGTCTACCAAAAAACTATTAGAGCTAATAAATGAAATAAACAAAGATGCAGGATACAAGATCAATACACAAAAATCAGTTGTATTTCTACAAATGAGCAATGAACAATCTGAAATGGAAATTAAGAAAACAATCCCATTTACAATAGCATCAAAAAGAATAAAATACCTAGGAATAAATTTAACCAAGGAGGTGCAAGACTTACATACTGAAAACTACAAAATGCTACTGAAATAAAGACTTAAATAAATAAAAAGATATTCTGTGTTCATAGATTAGAAGACATAATATTGTAAAGATAGCAGCACTCTCCAAAGCGATCTACAGATTCAGTGCAATCCCTATCAAAGTCCCAACATCATTTTTGCAGAAATGGAAAAGTTAATGCTAAAATGTACATGAAATTGCAAAGGACCCCAAAGCCAAAACAATCTTGAAGAAGACCAAAGTTGATGAATTCTCACTTTCTGATTGCAAAACTTAATACAAAGCTACACTAATCAAAACAGTGTGGTGTTGGCATAAGGACAAACATATAGATGAGTGGAATGGACTTGAGAGTCCAGAAATGAGCCCATAATCTACAGTCAACTGATTTTCAACAAGAGTGCCAAGGCCATTCAATGGGAAAAGAATGGTCTCTTTGACACATGGTACTGGGAGAACTGGATATTCACATGCAAAAGAATTAGTGGGACCCTTACCTCACACCATATATAAAAACTAACTCAAATAGATCAAAGACTGATGGGGCAAGGGAAACAACAGAAAAAAATAAACAAATGGAATTACATCAAACTAAAAAGCTTCTGGACATCAAAGGAAACCATCAACAAAATGAAAAGACAACTTAACAATTGGGAAAAGATATTTGCAAACCATATATCTGATAAGGGGTTAATATCCAAAATATACAAAGAACTCATACATCTCAACAATAAAAAAACTAACAACCCAATTAAAAAGTGGGCAAAAGATCTGAACAGACATTTCTCCAAAGATGTACAGATGGCCCACAGGCAAATGAAAAGATGTTCAACATCATTAACTATCAGGGAAATACAAATCAAAACTACAATGAGATATCACCTCACTCTCATCAGAACGGCTATAATTAAAAAGACAGGAAACAAGTGTTGGAGAGGATGTGGAGAGAAGGGAACCCTCATACACTGATGGTGGGAGTGCAAACTGATGCAGTCACTATGGAAAACAGTATGGAGATTCTTCAAAAAATCAAGAATAGATCTATCATACGATCCAGCTATTCCACTGCTGGGCATTTATCAAAACATGGAAATACAAATGCATAAAGATACATGCACCCCTATGTTCATCGCAGCATCACTGACAATAGCCAAGACTTGGAAGCAAACTAGCTGCTCATGAAGGGATGAATGGATAAAAAAGATGTATATACATAATGCAATACTACTCAGCCATAAAAAATGATGAAATCCAGCTATTTGTGACAACATGGATGGACCTTGAGGGTATTATGCTAAGTGAAATACGTCAGAGGGAGAGAGTCAAATATCATATCATCTCACTCATAAGTAGAAGATAAAAACAACAGCAAACAAACACATAGAAAGAGATATTGGATCAGTGGTTACCAGAGGGGAACAGGGAGGGAGGAGGGTGAAAGGGTGTGTGGCACATGTGTGTGGTGATAGATTGTAATTAGTATTTGGGTGGTGAATGCAATGTAATCTACACAGAAATTTAAATACAATGATGTACATCTGAAATTTATATAATGTTATAAACCAATGTTACTGTAATTAAAAAATAGATCAAACACCTAAATTCTAAGAGCTAAAACTATAAAACTCATAGAAGAAAACACAGGCATAAATTTTCATGACCTTGGATTTGGCAATGGCTTCTTAGATTTGATACCACAAGCATAAGCAACAAAAGAAAAATTAATTAGAATTGATCAAAATTTAAAATTTTTGTACATCAAAGGACACTATCAAGAGAATGAAAACACAATCTACAGAATGGAAGAAAAAATTGGCAAATCATATGTCTGATAAGAATATAGTATCAGAATATGTAAAGAGCTCTTACAACTCGACAATAAAAAGACAAACAACCTAATTAAAAAGTAGGCAAAGGACTTGAATAGACATTTCTCCAAAGAAGACATAAAAATGGTCAACAAGCACATGAAAAGATGTTCAACGTCATTAGTCACCAGGGAAATGCACATCAAAACTGTAATGAAATACTACTTCACACCTACTAGGTTGGCCATAACTTTTTTTAAATAAAGAAAAATAACAGGTGCTAGCAAGAATGTGGAGAAATTGCTTATACATTGCTGGTGGGAATATAAAATGATACAATCACCTTGGAAAACAGTCTGACAGGTCTTCAAAAAGTTAAACAGAAAATTACTATATATCCCAACAAGTCCATTCCTAGAAATATACCCAAAAGAATTGAAAACAGGTATTCAAACAAATATTTGTACACAAATGTTCATAGCAGCACTATTTACAATAGACAAAAGGTTGGAAACAACCTAAATGACCATCAGTGGATGAATGGATAAAGAAACTGAAGGGGCCAGCCCTGTGGCCAAGTGGTTAATTAAGTTCACGCACTCTGCTTTGGTGGCCCAGGGTTTCGCCAGTTCAGATCCTGAGCACAGACATGGCACCACTCATCAGGCCACACTGAGGCAGCGTCCCACATAGCACAACCAGAGGCACTCACAACTAGAACAAACAACTATGTCCTGGGGTGCTTTGGAGAGAAGAAGAAGGAAAAAAAAAAGAAGATTGGAACAATTGTTAGCTCAGGTGCCAATCTTTAAAAAAATATATATATAGTATATCCGTACAATGGAATATTATTCAGCCATAAAAAGAAGTGAAGTAGCAATACATGCTACAACATGGATGAACCTCGAAAATATTATGCTAAGTGAGAGAAGTCAGTCACGAAAGATCACATATTGTATGATTCCCTTTATATGAAACATCCAGAATTGGTAAATACATAGAGATAGAAAGCAGACTGATTGCCAGGGGCTGAGGGAAGAGGGAAGTGAATGGCTGCTTACTGCACGGAGAGTTTCCTTTTGGGGTGATGAAAGTGTCCTGGAACTTAACAGAGATGATAGTTTCACAACATTGTCAATGCACTGAATGCCACCGAATTGTACAATCTAAAATGGTTAATGGTTAATTTCTTGTTATGTAAATTTTGTTTCAATTTTTAAAAAAGAACCAATAGTCCTTGATTCAAAGCTTGGTCTAGGAAAGAAAAGGATGAACAAGAAAGCAAAGGAGTGCTCAAAAGACGACAGGGACATGTCAAAAGGACACAGGATCCATCCTGGGAGAGGACTCTTCCTCAGCTAAGGCCTTGCTTATTTTAACTGGGATTATAAATATACTTTTGTTTTAAGCTACATTAACAAAACTTATTTTTCAAAAATGCCCACAGTGAATGTCAAAGTATATTCTTAAGTATTTATACCTAGTTGTAAACCATCAAGTCTTGTTTTATACTTGTTAAACTGCAAAATTATTTTCAGATAACGTTTAAACATTACTTCTTGTATTTTAAATAAACATTTATAAAAAGACACAGGCGCCAACTTGAAGGGGCTCCCACTGGCCAAATCTGGGACAATTTGAACATCAAAATAAACAGTGATTGTCAGGGTTAGCTTCACGGGCATGCAACTGGTACATCTCACAGCATTCTGAGCTCAGAATTTTAATGCTCTGCAGTCACCATCTTGAAATTCTTCATAATTTTATCTTTGTGTTTTATAAGTGAAATCTGATGGCACAATGGAGCATGTAGGAGGCTTGAAGCCTCTGCTCACACATGGTTCTGACTCCTGCCACTGCCCATTCCTAACCCCCTGGGTCCCCTGGGCCCTGCCCAGTCTTGCATTCACCGCCTTGCCCCAGGGCAGTGACTGGGTCACCCTGGCTTGGGGAGGCCCACATTCCACTGTCATCTTCCTCCCTGGGCTTGGGGACAGGGAGCATGAGGGCTGGGTGCATACTCTGACAGCACCATGGGACAGGCAAGAAGGCAGGTGTCCCTGCCCTAGTCTGGTAGTCTAGTCTGAGTCCGCGTGCCACTTGGCAGGGGCCTCCTACCACCACCACCAGGGAATCAAGAATGCCCCAGCATGGAGGCTGCAATCCCTTGGGAGTTGCCCATTCGCCATGAGAAGACTATGAGTCCTCATCCCCACCCAGGTCCCCACAAATCATGCAGCCAGCCCTGGTGATAGTAATGAATTGTAATTCATGAAATAAAATAGGAATCTGTGAATCATACTGACACATCATTTCTGCAGTATTCGTACCAAAAATGCATAGCCTGTATCTTCTAATCATGAAGAAGCATTAAGCAAACCTAAATTAAAAGCACATTTTACAAAACAGACCAGTATTTAAAAATGTCAAGATTGTGAAAGGAAATGATTGAGGAACCATAATAAATGAAACCAGAGACATAACAACTAAATTTAAATATGATCCTGAATTACTTCCTGCGCTAGAAAAGATTTGTCACATTAATGTGACTTGGTAGAATTTGGATAAAATCTGAGATTAGATAATAGTGTACCAATCTAATTTCCTGATCTCGATCATTATACTGGAATTATGAAAGAGAACATCCTTGTTTTTAGGAATTGTACACTGAAATATTCAGGGGTAAAAGGGTATCATGTGGGCAACTTATTCTTCAAGGGTTTAGAAAAACAATAATGTGTTTGTGTGTATACACATACATATATACGGAGAAAGAGATGAAAGCAAATGTGGTAAAATGATATTTGTAGAAACTGGGTAAGAGGTATATGAAAATTCTTTGTACCATTTTTGCACCTTTTCTCTAAGTCTGAAATTATTTCAAAATAATAGCTAAAAAAAACCTTTAGGAGGCCAGCCCCGTGGCCGAGTGGTTAAGTTCACGTGCTCCGCTTCAGTGGCCCAGGGTTTCACTGGTTCGAATCCTGGGCGCGGACATGGCACCGTTCATCAAACAATGCTGAGGTGGCATCCAACATGCCACAACTAGAAGGACCCACAACTAAAAATACACCACTATGTACCAGGGGGCTTTGGGGAGAAAAAGAAAAAAATCTTTAAAAAAAACCTTTAAAAATTCTCTTTAGAAAATCCCATATGATCAAGTCTAGTAGCCAACTTGAAAATCTATCATTGTCTTGGCTTTCCCTCTTTAACTTTTTTACTCCCCCATCCTGCCCTCCTGACCTTGGGGATAGAAAGGATTTGTGATGAGACTGCAGAAACCACCACCTGATTGTGTTACGTGAGAAGGCCCCAATGATACTCCTTTCACTGAGACACTGGTGAGGATACACACACTGATGAGGAGGCCACCATCTCTAAAAAAGGACAACGGTGGTTGTCCTTTTGGGCTGTGACTGACGTAGAAGATGCTGCTCCAACAGGGCTCCCTAGTATCAATTAGAAATAAAAGAATCCCCAAATGGCGAAGGACACATGGCAGGACATAACTAAGATAATGGAAGCAAGACTGGAGTGTAGCCAGGGTGTTGACCCACAGGGATCTGTGGAAATGGCTAATGGATGATGGTGCTCTGAAGGGAAAGATAGATGGGGTGTTTTTCATTTTCGGAGGAGGAGGGGTGATTCTTGACTTGTATACTTTCCTTAAAAGGAAATCAAGAACTAGTGAGTGGAAGGCTGTGTGTCTGCCCACATGGAAATCATGGTCTCATCAGCTCCCCGATTTAAGTCATTTTATAGACTTAGAGCCAATGATTGAAGCTGTATTCACCTAAGGAATAAACTGTTTAATGCCACAAGAATATACAATAAACATTCCTCTGCTCCTTTCAAGACACCCAAGGCCATTACCCAGGATAAACGTGCATTGGAGAAAGAGGAATACCCAGACTTTGATGCCTGCTGGGTACATGATCTGAGCTGATACTGGTACACGGAGGCTTAACGTCACCATAGTCCTTCAGTTAGAGTGGAGGCTCATGGAGGTGAAAGGATAAATGCAGTTTGGCCCAAATTCATCTTACAGAATCCACTCTGTTGTTCCCCCACCCCCATCCCAAGTCCATGAGTGAGATAAATATATTATTCAGTAACTGGCAGAGCCCTCACATTGACCTTACAGGAAAAGCCCTGCCTGTCTGCTCAGGCTGCTACAAAATGGATGGCTTAAACAACAGATACTCACTTCTCACAGTTCTGAAGGCTGGGGTGTGCAAGACCAAGGTGATGGCAGATTTGGTGTCTGATGAGAAGGCCTCTTTCCTGGTTTGCAGGCAGCCACCTTCTGGCTGTATCCTCCCACGGCGGAGAGATCATCTCTTCCATCTTTTCTTATAAGGGCACTGATCACATTCAGAAGGACTCTACTCTCATGACCTGTTACCTCCCAAAGGCCCCACCTCCAAACACCCTCACAGTAGGGATTAGGGCTTCAACACATGAATAGGGGACAGGGGACACATTCAGTCCATACCAAACCCTTATTGTAGAAAGGACCAACCGAAAGCCCCTGAACCTGCTTTCCTTGGCTAAGATAGTAAATTAGAAGTAATTCATGCAAAGAATTGCAGACATTAATGCCACCTTCAAAGATGTGAAGGATATAGGGTAGGGCATCTCTATATCTAGCCCCCATTCAATTCACCTCCCTGGGCCTTACGAAAACTAGATGGAAAATGATGACCTGTGGAGATGGATAGTGATGATGGTTATACAACAATGTGAACGTACTCACTGGTGCTGAACTGTACACTTAAAAATGGTAAATTTTATGTTATGCATATTTTACCACAAAAAAACAAACCTATGTGGATTGTGGTAGAAAAGAACAGACTACCTCAATTGCAGTTGCTATTCTGGATGCAGCATCTTTGTTGTTTGACAGCTTTGAGAGATAATTCTCACACAATAAAGTTCACCCTTTTAAAGTATATGCTTCAGTGGTTTTCAATATATTCACAAAGTTGTCACTGATCACATTTTCCTCACCCTAAAGAGAAACACTTTTTCTCCCTTCTTTCCCCTAGTCCCTGGAAGCCACTAATCTACTTTATCTCTATGCTTTGCCTGTTCTGGATATGTCATATAAAGACTCATACAATACATAGTCTCTTGCCCCCAGTTTCTTTATGTTTTCAAAGTTTATTCATGTTATAGCATGTATCTATTTCATTCCTTGTTATGGCTGAGTAATATTCCACTGTGTGGATATACCAGTTTATCCATTATTGACAGACATAGAAGTAGAATTGCTGGGCCATATGGTAACACTATGTTTAACTTTTTGATGAACTATCAAACTGTTACACAGCAGCTACACTGTTTATGAGGGTTTTACTTTCTCTGCATTCTCGCTGAACACTTACTATTTTCTGTCTTTTTACTGTAGTCATCCCAGTGTATGTGAAGTTGTATCTTACTATGGATTTGATTTGAACAGCTGCAGTATCTTTACTGGGAAAAAAAAAATCAAGTCATCCTCTGGCAACTTGGTATGTGACTCCTACACTGACCAATGCATCCTTCTCAAAAAGAGGATCAAAAGCAGTTCAATTTACCTTGATGTTAGGATTATCACTCCTTGGATATAACAGGATTATGTATTCCTGCCTATTGTCAAGTGACTTGATTGCATCGTGTGCAAAGAGTCTGTTTCTGCCCTTAACTTTGGGCTTCACATGCTCTAAATGAACAGAATATGAGAAGACGTGACATTTGCCACATTTCAGCAGAACCTTACAATTTCACGTTTCCTCTCAGTCTCTGTCTCTCAATCCTCTACTCTGTCATAAGCCAGATAGGGGCTGCTCCTTGAGCCTGGGTCCCACAATGAGAAGACACATAGAACAGAACCCCAGTCTACCTGTAGTAAGCAAAGACAAGCCTGTCACATAGTAGATACTTGGTACATGAAGTAAAATTTTTACATATATTTTTATGTGCATAGACGAAAAACAGTCTCAAAAGCTCACACTAAACTGTTAAAGGTGCTGACTAAACCAATATATACATTGATAATTTTCATTTTGTTAATTTCTGTACTGTATAAAGTTATTAATGACCATGTACTATTTTCATAATTTTTTCACTTTTTTTTTTAATTACCCATCCTGGGTTCCACTCAACACAGACAGCTCAGATTAAGCTGTGATGAATTTACTTTTTGAGAAAAAAATAATAATAAAAATAAGTTGATTTAAATAGAGCATTTTATACATATGTGATTACACTTAAAGCTCTCATTGAAAATACATGCTTAAGACTGTTAGGGTAAAAAAGTAATAGCAGTTCTTAGCAATTTCCAAAATCTCTTTCCCTATATGAGTGACAGCTCCATAACAAAGTAACCCCTCCCTTACCGCTACTATTAATGCAAATTTGCTTAGTGCATTAAACAGATATGTCATATTTGCTACCCTATATACACCATCTATCTTCTCTAAAACCTCCATTTGATCTGAGCCACCCCAACTCTCCATTTACACCTCCATCATGCCTGGGATGAGACATGGCTGGCGGTGAAAGACTGCCGAAGTATACTGAACCAGGCTGAGTGTAGGCTAATTGAGGGGCATTCCGTCTGAGCTGGTTCACTTGGTTCACTTCATCTACACATACAACTGTAAACACTGTTCGCAGCTATTTTATAAATACAGTCTACACTGTCACCCTACGATACTGTATATTCTGCAATCCCAGAAAAACAAACCTTGACTAGGAAACAAAATATTCCTCAAGACATTCATTTTTGCTGACAAAGAAATTACTAATCCGTCCTGGTGAAAAGACATAAAATGGCAAATAAAAGTACAGTAAACGTTAAAATTGAGAGTGCTGGTTTAAAAAGTCATTTAAAATCATCACATATGATTTATTTATGTTTAAAATATATCAAGCAGTTTTTACTGGATTATTTATAGTCAATGTATAATTTTAATAGAACCTTAAGCAATTACGGTTCAACTCCACGTAGTACTAACTTTTCTTCTCTTCTGATTCTTGTGCCAATTTCAACTTTTCTTTTAATTCCTTCTGATCTCTGGAATACTGTTCAAATATTGGTTGATAAATATATATTCCTCCAGCAATTCCAAGGATGCTAGCAAAGAGCAGTTGTGGAAGAGTCAACCTTCCAAACATTTTTTCAACAAACCGCAAAGCGCAAAGGTGGCTATGAGAAATTACACTCCACATCCAGGAGATCTCTTCAGATCTGTGTACAAAGAGAATGGGAAGCAAAGCAATAACTTAGCACAATATCCTTTTTAAAGATTTCACATCACTACTTTGCTCAGGAGTGAACAATATTTTTCTCATAATATGTAAATATCACTTATTGATTTAACTAAACTAGGAATATAAATATTTAAGGAGTATGGGAAATGAGGGTTAGGGGATGGTGTAGGCCAAAGCTAAATACTCTTCTATTGCAGAATGTTCTCAACCGTTTTAAAAGGATAACTTAAAAAATGGCAAAACTGAGGCAGCAAAGTATACTCTTTGCACCTTTAAAGGCATACCATAAAACTAACTAAAAGAGAGAACCAAAACAAGCTGAAAGTGATTGTCAATCCCATCTGGAAGGAAGAGAAAAAGAACTGTTCCTTTTCATTATTAACCCTTTTTGTATTACTTCATGCTTTTTGGCAACATATACGATAATTCTTTTTTAACAGGCTAAAAGACTTTATGAATTCCTTTTGATGCTTTAGTAGGTACAAGCAGACATCCAATAGAAATCATTTGCCATCCATTTGTGACAGAAATATAACGGAGATGTGGCTAGTGTTACTTTTAACCATTGAGGAGTTAAGACTAGTACTTCTCGGGAAGTTATATCGCGCGCCAACTATCTTAGTCTCTGGAGACACTAGGTAGCTGTTTATGAATGAGGAAAGCAATGTGAAGGATTTACATATTTTCTTTATTGTAACAGTACTTCTCGGCCTCCTAGATCAGCCCCCGAGGTCACAAAAGTCAGTAGTGGCAGAACCGGTACTAGAAGCTAGCTTGCCTTTAATATCGCTCAAATGAAATTTAATCTAGGGAAGAAAAGCTTGTTCTCTCCCGGACTCCACAGTTAGCTAGATAAACGACAACTTCACCAAGCATGCTTTGGTTCAACGGCTGCTAAATGTTAAAAAAAAAAAAAAAGCTATTTGCAAGTCAGCTCTTGGGAAAATGGACAAACCACACGGAAATGGGAAGGTTCCCCTTCTGCCACTAACTCGCTAAGTGATCCTGAGCAAGCTATTTACCCTTTTTGAGCCTCGTTTCCCACATCTGTACAACAGCTAAACCATCCCTCGCCCGCCTACTTCGTTAACAAATAGTTATTGTGAGGTCACCCAAACAGCGAAACGCTACACACTTACGTGTCTAACTATCCACACTGTTACCATTGCCGCGCAGACACCTCTGACCTTTCAGCTCGCCCGCCGCTTCGCCGCGCCGCTTCCCGCCTGCCCCCGCAGAAGTGAGGGCCAGCTCTTCCAGGAGAGGATGCGGACCGCGGGCGCAGAGACCACGAAGAGAGACAGGCAGCGACCCCGCGAGAAGGAAATGGCGAAGGAGAAAAGCGCAGGCCAGCCCGCGTCAAAGCCTACTAGCGAGAGCCAAAGCCGCTGCTCTCAGCAGCAGAGAATACCTTCGGTGCTGGCGGTGAGGCACGTGCCCTTTCCCGGCTACCTCCGCGCCTGCGGGCGACGGCTGCTCGCAGAGGCCAAACTTAGCGGAAGAGCAGCGCGCGCAACATCGGCCTTCCTCTGCGGGAGAATGTGATGGCCGGGGATCCTCAGGGGACCTCGAAGCAGATGCAGAATGCAGCGAGAGGGCGGCGACGGCAGACTCTTTTTCCGCGGTCTCCAGAACCGCTCCCGCGAAAAGATGAAGCTGCGAAAGAGAAAGTCGACTTTGTACCTCAGCCCCCAGGAGAGTCCGGGACGACGCGGAGGTGAGTGCCGGGGTGGGAGAAGCGTGGCGGAAGCCGCGGAATCTGAGCGAGGGCTCCATCTGCTGGACAGGGTTGCCAAGAATCGCAGTGCGCTTGAGACGGGGTTCTCGATCCCTGCCGCTTCCACGACTCTATATTTTGCATTATTTGATCCCGTCCTCCTCGCGACCTGGTGAAAAAAGTAGGCATGATGTGGCCATCCCCACTTTAGAGAGGGGCACCCAAGCCCGGAGTTACCCAAGGTTTCGATGCTACGGAGGGGCTGGCTCCTGGAGTGGGACCAGGTCTCACTCCTGCCGCATTTTTTTCTCCCACTGTCCCCCTCTGCCTTCTCTTTGTTCCTGATGTGATGTTGACAGGAGAAAAGTCACCCCAGCAGGTGGGATTTTGATCTATTAGGGGGTATTTAAGTAAAAATGGACTCCTCGTTCACTCAATAAATATTTATTGCGCGCCATTTATGTGCCAAGCGCAGGCTAAGCGGTATACAAGTGCCTACCTCCCCCTCTGGAAATCTGAGAACAGGAAAGAGGAGAATCGTTTTGCTAAATGAAAAGTGAGAGGATTGTGATGGGGGAAAAGGAGAGGCAGCTGGGCCCAGTTCCCTCGCTTCCTTCCCCTAAGCCACCTGCCTTGTTCGAAGTTGGATCCCATCAGGGTGAAGAATGGTAACGACGGTAAATTACCGTACTTGTCACAGACGTACAGGTGAACTTTTAGGTGTTCAAGATCACTTGTTCAAGGGTCACTTCTGAGTACTGTTTCTTCTGCCTAAGTCCTCAAAGTGGGGAAAGGAAAGAACAACAAGGTTTTCTGACAGGAGAGAGAGTTCACTTGGGAGGTTTAAGTGTTTCTGGAAGATGAAAGTGTAGATGGGGCATGTATGTGATATTGAATGTACCAGTTGAGAAACGTTTAACATGTATCCCTGGAGAAAAAGGAAGGAGAATGGCAGGAACCCGCAATGATAGCAAAGACTCACAGTGGATCAGGGGCAGGTTGCAAACTCAAACACTCAGGAGGCCAGACAGGCAAGGCTAAATAAGTCAGTGCGCCCTATATCTCACCACCAGCCAGTTGTTGCCACTTAAGCTCTGTGTTGCCAGATCTTAGTTTTGAAATGCTGCAATACAGATTTTAATATAAAATCTGATTTTTAAATGTTGGCAACTAAATTCAAATTAAAAAAAATACTCTTGTATTCAGCCTACAAGCTGCACAGCTTTGGAGTCAGCAGACGGACTTGATTTTGAATCCTTTTTAGTCATTTACAACCTTTTTGACTTTGGGCAAGGCAATTTAACTTCTGTGCCTCAGTTTCCTCATATGTCAAATGGGCTAATAATACCTACCCCCTTAGCACTGTTTTGAGGATTAAATGAGATAAGGCATGTAAAGGAATGAACTTAGTGCCTGGCATATCTTGAGCATCAGTCAGGGCTATGTAAAAACAGAGAGGACCCTTTTGTATGCTACTGTTTGGCACGTATGCAAAGAGTTGCTTCCTAAGTTATTAAATTGTTAGCTGGTTTCTTTCATTAGATACACATATAGGATAACCTAATTAGCCTAAGGCCTTAGTTAACCCAATCTCTTTTTCAATATTTGTCTTAATATTCTTTTTATACACTAAGTTGCAAGAAAGATTGGTTAAATGAAACGAGTGGTCATCACAGTGAGAGGCTCTGGCCCTTGTGTAACTTTCTGCCTTAGGTCTGCTCTGAGATAGTGTGGAGGGGCCAGAGTTCACTACTGTGCCTTAACAGAGGCAGAGCAAGGGGCCAACCAGAGCAGCAGATTTTAGTTCTGCAAGTGAAACTTGTCCAACTTTTGTGCCACAACTACCTGTTTTGTTTTTCAGATCTTCTTGGTGAAAGCATTTATCTGGTCTTGTTTACCATCGCATTCCGAATATGCAACTGCTTTTTAGTCCAGACAAGTTTTGTTCCAGATGAATACTGGCAGTCTCTTGAAGTTGCACATCACATGGTTTTCAAATATCCTTTGTAGTTTCTTTCTTAGACTAGGAATGTCCGTTCACCTTAGGAATTCTGTCAGTTACTATTACATATTTTCAATTTTCCATATTTTCTCCAAATAATTTTAACTTATCAGAGTAGTTTATTATTTCATGCTAATATTTCTTCTGTATCTTTCTTTGATTAATGTACTTGATGTAACCTTTAGCATATACAACTACAGTGCTCAGTACTGTGGAGGATATAGATGAAGTAAAAAACACATTCCTGCCTTGAAGAAGTTAAGAGTTTAGTTGGCCAATTGCATTTTTAATTCAAATATCTGTTGTAAAATGCTGTGTTTTTAAGCTTCTTTGTCAAAAAATAGTTTTATACATGAAATGAAAATAGGTTTTCTTTCAATGCTATTTAACATTAGTCCTTAATATTACTAATTATGGCTATTTGACCTGGGAATGGACAGAAAGATTGAGGGGTTACACTTACCCCTTAATCTTTGCAAGCATTTACAAGATTCTGCATCTTTTGGGGAAAGATAATGTTCAATTGCTGGTAAGTTTAAATAAAAGTAATCAAAATGTTGTTAAAAGTAGATTTATTCCATCCTTTCTTAAAGGCTAACATATATTAACTAAATGATATTATTGATATCATGAAGTTTGGTTTTAAAAGGCTACTGTTGCTAAACTCTGACCATATCTGGGAAGCCCATGGTTCCAAAGGCAGACTCTGGTGTGTAACCCTTCAGTATGTGCTGAAACACAGAGTGAGCATGACAGTGTTCTGCTGTGAGCAATCCTGTGAAGAATGCAGATTTTCAGAATGACTACATTATATATTAATTATTTGGACTTTAGAAGTAAAGTTCCTTCATAAAAGAATCACTTGAGAGCAGTGTTATATCTTGTTTTTTTAACTTGTGAACAGAAGCCTATGTTAGCTGAGCTTATTAAAATTAAATCCATATATATATATATATATATATATACCCACTCAGGATTTAGTATTGAAATCAAAACTTAGAAAAAATTAATTTGGCAAAAAATTTAATGATATGAACAATCACTGTGCTATGTAGTAATTAGGCATCAATAATAAGTAAGTAATAAATAAGTAATAATTAGGTTGTAATTCCTAGACCATGAATTTCTGGGGTCGATTGACAAAGGAAGAACTAATGGTGCAAAAGTTTCTCTCCCTTCACTCTTAGAATCCTTTAAGCTATCATCACATTGGACTTAGAAGTTGGGGCCTTCCTCATTTTCTGTTAGGGAAGTGGCCCTGGAGTGGCTCAGAATTCCAAAAGCAATCTAAATCCTGGGGAGTTTTTTTGAAGTCTGGAAAGAAGTTCTGGAGTGGCTTTTTTAGGTAGGATTGTACTCTTCCCTGTGCAATGATATTTGATTCCCCATTATTGAGAAACTGATGCCTCACTTGGGAAGATCATGAGGAAGGAGAATTTAGAGCAGTAGCAGAATTTCTCCCATTGACACAGGTAGAAGTTAGGAGCTGTGTACACTTTTCTCCTTTCAGGGCCACTTACTAGCTTCTGAATTACGCAGGATATCCATAATAAAACAGTATGTATCTCATAGGATTGTTAGGAGGACTGAATAACCTGATATATATATAAAGTACTTAGTAGGATACCTAGCACACAGTACTGTAAATGTTTTGTTTAAAAATACCTTTTTCAGTCAAGACTTGAAAACAACCTAAGTGCCCATCAATGGATGAATGGATAAAGAAGATGTTATGTATACAATACACACACACACACATTGGACTACTACTCAGCCATTAAAAAGATGAAATCTTGCCATCTGCAACAACATTGATGGACCTTGAGGGTATTATGTTAAGCAAAATAAGTCAGATGGAGAAAGTCAAATATCATATGATTTCACTCATAAGTGGAAGATAAAAACAACAGCAAACAAACACATAGAGACAGAGATTAGAGATTGGTGGTGACCAGAGGGGAAGGGTGGAGGGAGGAGGACCAAAGGGTAATAGGGCACATGTGTGTGGTGACAGATGGTTAATTAGTCTTTGGGTGATGAACATGATGTGGTTGACACAGAAACCAAAATATAATAATGTACACCTGAAATTTATATACTGTTATAAACCAGGTTACCTCAATAAAAAAATCAATATACATAAATCAATTGTATTACTATATAGTTAATGTAATTGTAGAAACATAACATTTAAAATAGCATAAAACTATAAATTACCTAGGAATAAAGGAAATAGATTTTTGCACTTTTAAGGAAAAATAAATAAAAATACCTACTGTTATGCTAATGAAAATAACTAAATGGGCTTCTAAAATAGAGCCTTAACACAATGAAATGATTTCTTGGCTATTTAAATTAAAATCAGCAGTTATATATATATTACAGAGAGAGAATGAGAATAGTAAAACTACCTTGGGTATCTCCATGAAAAATTAATGTAATTTTTTTAGAAAAACAAGTATTTTTGCAGAAGAATAGAATAATACATTATATCTATTTTTGTCCTAAGAATGGCTTTCAATTGATAGTTGGATCAGCTTGTTGATTTCTTATGATAATTCAGTGTGAACCAATAGATGTTTGTTAAAACCTTTTTTTTTTTTAATGAAGATTTGGATTCCTAGACTTGCCCAAGCACTTCTGTCTGCTGTAGCAGACGTAAGGCTTTACTCACTAATGAAGCAACTAGAAAGTCATCAAGTGGCAAGATGGGTGGTAAGTCCTAAACACTTTAGAAACTATATGCCAGTTACTTCATTTCAGTGGGCTTAAGGACGTGGAACAATACTGATTCCCAGTACAGTTTCAGAACATAAGTCATACAGCTTTATAGTGGTGCTTCAATAATTAAGAACAGCAAAATGCAAGTGGTGCATGCAATATCTCTCCTGATTGAGCCCTGGGCAGTAGAAGCCAGTGATGCCCTCAAACCCTGTGAGAGGCTGAATCCTAGGAGACAGCCTTTTTGGAAGCCCCTTCATTCCTCAAAAACTGTCAGAAACTTTGCCTTGCTTTCCGTAGAATCCAGTAGGAATAGTTATAAATCATTGCCTACCTCACAGATCACCTCAGCTATTTACAACCCTTGTTCACTATTCCTCCAGCTACCTGGGACTCAGCCTGAGAAATACCTTCACTGAAGCACGCTTTCACCTCTGGGTAGAATGTTTGAAAGAGCCGGACTCTGTAAGGGAGAGAACGTGGTGTAGAAGACTGTCTTTTGTCATTTGGCTTATTTCACAGTGAGGAGACAGATTCCTGACCTTCCATTCAAATCTTGAATGGATTTTCCCATTTAAGCCAAATCCTGAAGAGTAATTGGATTTTGTAGTACTGTTGTTACTTCACTTGGGCTCTTTCCTAAATTAAATAAGCTTATATGAGCCAGCCTGGAAATATTACTACCTTTTTTATATTGTTTCTATTGGAAAATATGTTCCAAATTCAAGTAACCAATTTACCAACACATTTCTGGAAAATAATATTTATTAATAAATATTAACAATATATTAATTATCAATGAGACATATTTCTACAGGTAGTGTGTTGATTTGTGTTTAAAAGACAAATTGGGGGCCCAGCCTGGTGGCGTAGCAGTTAAGTTCACGTGCTCCACTTCGGCGGCCCAGGCTTCGCTGGTTCGGATCCTGGGTGCAGACCTATGTACCGCTTGGCAAGCCATGCTGTGGCAGGCATCCCACATATAAAGTAAAGGAAGATGGGCACAGATGTTAGCTCAGGGCCAGTCTTCCTCAGCAAAAAGAGGAGCATTGGTGACAGATGTTAGCTCAGACCTAAATCTTCCTCAAAAAATAAAAAAGACAAATTGGTTTATCAATTGAGTCCTTGCTCATTGATTCAAGGATAAAGTCGTTCTCCTTATTTTGTGCTTGTATACACTGCTGCTTACTCAAACTGAAATGGCAAAGGTGTTATGCCTTTGAAATCCTTCCTCCAAAGTAGCAGCACTAGGTTTTTCTAGTTTAGGAAAAACCTTTAACTCCACCAAAATTTGGAACATTTTTTAAAGACTATATTTGAAGAGATAGGAAGCTAGTACCACATGTTTAACAACCTTGCATCAACTAACAAGTTTCTTTTAAGACCTTTGTTTTGTAGACTTGATGATGCTGCTTTTGCATATTCTTCCAGAAACTGGTTTACAGTCATGCATCACTTAACAACAGGGATACATTCTGAGAAATGCATTAGGCGATTCTGTCGTTGTGTGAACATCATAGAGTGTATTTATACAAACCTTGATGTCATGGCCTACTACACACCTAGGCTATATGGTACTAATCTTATGGGACCATCATCCTATATGCGGTCCGTCGTTGACCGAAACATCGCTATGCAGCACAAGACTGTATTAATAAATTTCCAGATTAAAACTTGATGTCTCCTGATAGTCACATTTTTTTCTTTCCTGTGTTGTCTTAGTTTTTATCAAGAAATAGGGCAACATTCCAAAGTAAGGTCAATAAAAAAGTCAAAATACTTCTCGGTAATATAAGACAATTTGAGGAATACTGATTGGGAGAATCTAGTTATGAATTTCAGTCCTCTATAAACTCTACCATCAAAGAATCTGTGTTGTATGTTTTTTATTAGTAGGAAGTGAGATTTAAATCAAATGCAATGCCATAAAAATGTACCTGAAAGTATAAACTTCTTAACTTTAACAAATATAGATCTGATGTTGTAGACCTGTGTTTGATATAACTTCTTAAAAACAACGTTTGGGCATGCCTACTTTTAACATCACTTATCTTTGATATGAGTTTTGCAGTATTTAGACTTGCTTGCAGTTTTCCGTAGAAGAAGATAATACTAATCTTTTCCATTTCCCACTTCCGTATGTGTTTGCTCATGATTGTTTTTAGTTTTTTTGCCAGTTATGCTCTTGGTTCACATGGTATTGCTGTACCAGAACTCTTACAAACACCATGGAAACTGTTCTCACTATAATTGCTCTTTTCTACTATCCTTTGGAAGGTTCAAAATCTATGAACAGGTAAGATATATTATTGTTAATAATTATGTACAAAACTCTAAAGCATTCTTTTGAAAACTCTTAAATATCAACATTTTAATGTCCAGTGGAACCCCTAATGTACATGAAGGTTATTAGAACCACAGATTTTCAGTTGATATATTTGTTGTATCAGGAAACAGATATACTCAAACTGAGTAATTAAGGAGAGTTTAATTAAAGGACCATTTACAAAGGTTTAGACAATATTTAGCGAAGACAGTAAGGGATACCATAGTACCCCAGGGCTAATCACAGCAAGTTTTTATTACCCCTTGGCCACAAGGAGCAAGGAGAGGAAAGTGTTACTAGAATCCATACAGAACTGTAACTTTAAGAGGGCCCCAACAGGAGACAGGCACAGCTAGCCTTTAGCTATGGCAAAGGGGCAGGGGAGAATAAAACACCCTGATTGCACACTCCTGTTTTCCAGTTAGCCAAAGCCATTCAGAAGCCAGAAAGCAAGACAGCCCATTGATATAGTCCATACAGGTCAGCCTCCCTATACATAGAGCAGGTGAAGAGTAGAGGAGATGATCAGGAAGGACAAATAGAAAATATATGGGGGCCAGCCCCAGTGGCCTAGTGGTTAAGTTCTGTGTGCTCTGCTTTGGCAGCCCAGGTTCAGTTCCCTGGGTGCAGACCTATACCGCTCTGTTAGTGGCCAGGCTGTGTTGGAGGCCTACATACTGAAAAATAGAGGAAGACTGGCACAGATGTTAGCTCAGGGTGAATCTTCCTCAGCAAAAAAAGAATAGAAGAAAATAAAAACATATATATATATGGACCTTATTTGGGCTTATATAAACTGGAGAAGCAAATACAAAGCAAAGGGAACAACATGAACAACAGTGCAGAGCTGTAAAAGGGCTTCATTGTATTCTGGGAAGGCTGTCCAGAGACCTAGTGTGTGTAGGATGCATGGGAGAAGAGAATAATAAGGAATGAGGCTGGAATGGGACTTTCCCTTTCTCGAGAATTTGGACTTCATTCCATAGGTAGTTGGGAACCATTGGAGGCTTTTGAGAAGCATGACATAATTAAATCTGATTTAGAAAGAATTCTCTTAGGGGCTGATCCAGTGGCTTAGTGGTTAGATTTGTGCATGCTGCTTCAGCAACCTAGGTTTCGCAGGTTCGGATCCCAGGTGCAGACCTACACTACTCATCAAGCTATGCTGTGGCAGCATCCCATGTACAAAATAGAGGAAGATTGGCACAGAGGTTAGCTCAGCAACAATCTTTCTCAAGCAAAAAGAGGAAAATTGGCAACAGATGTTAGCTCAGGGCCAATCTTCCTCACTAAGAAAACAAAAAAAAACCTCAACTCTTTTTTTTTGGTTAGGAAGATTGTTGCTGAGCTAACATCTGTGCCAGTCTTCCTTTATTTTGTGTGTGGGATACTGCTACAGCATCTTGATGAGCGGTGCATAGGTTCCACACCCAGGATTCAAACTGGCTAACCCCAGGCCACAAGAGCAGAACACATGAACTTAACCACTGTGCCACTGAGCCAGCCCCAAAACTCAACATTAAAAAAAAAAAGAAAAAGAAAAAGGAGGAATTCTCTTGTACCAGCAGTATTTAGGATATACTGAAAGGGAGAAAGCCAGAAAATTTGGGAGTCTAGTGAAGAAGCTAGCATCCATTGTTCCTAAATGAAACAATTGTTGGGAGGATCAAATCAAGATCATTTCTGCATTAGACTCTTGACTGCAAGAAAGGCATTCACTTAAGTTACCTATTGACGAGGACTTTATTAAGAGGCTAAAGGTGAAATAAGGAAAATAGGCATCTTAGCCTTGTGGCCAGGCCTGGAAGAAATTGTAGAACATCTCAGCCACACAAATGAACTGGAAGGTTACGCAGAATCCCAGACAGTTTCAAGACATGAGCTGCTATGTTGTTCTTTATAGTCCAGTCTGTGAATCCCTGTCATAGTTGTCCATCATTTTGAGGCTTAGCTACTCTCTGTTCACTTCTAGTCTTGCTACCAATTGCGCAACTTTCTCTGTATCTCATACTCAATTGGAGAGAATCTGATTAGGTCTGTTAAATGTCGTTATCCCTATTTGGACATAGGTTTAACGCTGGCCAGCCTTAGATTGGCTGCCTGGGCTCAGATGCACTCCCCTTATTCAGTCAGGACGGGAGGGTCATGTGTGGGACAAAGGACTACTGTATAAGTATTCTTTCCTGGATAAGCATGACAAATATTCCTGGCCTGACAATAAATGACATTTTGCAAACTCCTTTAAAAATGCAAATGTTATAAATGAAATCTTTCTTTAAGGATAGTATGAGCACATCTAAGCAATGATTTCTGTAAAATGCAAATAAGAAAACAGCTCTAATAAGAATTAAATGAGAATCTGTGGAAAGTGTGTAGCATAGGGCCTATTAAAAAGTAAGTGCTCAGTAAGTATTGATGATGACAATGATGTTGTTGTTAAGTTAAGGAATATTTCTGGGCAATACGAAAAAAAAGACAACACTATGAGAAGATTCCAGACAAGTGACAGGACTTGATGTAAAATGATGGCAGTGGGCATGGAAAAGAAACAAAGTAGATGTGTGGGATGAGATTTGCTATTTAAGGTGACGCCAAAATTTTAAGACTGAGAAACTGAGTGATACTATTAACTTAAATACTAGACACTGAACAGGTTTGAGGAAAAGAGACACTTTGATTCTGAGTGCCAGAGATCTGTGGAGAAATACTCAGAAAGGAGTAAGAAATCCAAGGCTGAAAAGTTGGAGTGAGGTTAGGACTAGAAATATACATTTGGGCGTCCTCTAGGTATGTACTATACAGAAGTTGCAGTTAGGCTGTCTGCAAGTCAGACCAAGCGAGAAATATGTTTTATTTCACCTGCACAGTGTTTTTTAAAAAGTAAACTACTTGGCAAAGTTTTTAAATTGGGAGATCTTAGATAAAATCTGGATTTCTGGTTTCTCTTGAAAAAATGGAAGGCTAGCAACATTTTGGACCAGGATTCCTTCATGGCAATATCAGAGCCCCCTCATTTTTATTACTTATTTGCTCTCTGTAAGCATTTGAATTTGAAATCCCTGCTCTTACATCTTCACCATTAGAAATCTCTTTATAGTTACTTCTTAGTTAATAGGTATATAATGGTACCATAAAGTTTTATTTTGCTTGCTTTCAGTTTTTAGCAGGGTTAAGTATATTTCCATGTGACAATTTACTGTCTATAGTCCTCGTGAGTGAATTATCAGATAAGCTCCTTCAGCCATTTATTGAGAGAAGTCCTAATAGTAAAAATCTACATTTCTATCCATAATCATATAGGTTTGTGTAGTAGACTTTTTATCAGTTATACATATACATCTTTCAGTTGGATAAAATTAGTAGCTTACTTTCAAAACAAAATTATATATACCCAGAAGTCCATTGTTGCCTAAATAATCATAATGTTTCTTTAAACACACTTGGTTTTTGTTCTTAGAGAATGGTTTTCTGTGACTTTCTTTTATCTCCTTAGGAGAGACTTGATCATTTTTTCATCAGGAAAGCAACTGGCAGAGTTGTAATGTTAAAAGTATACCTTTCAGCAAACAAGACCAACATGAAGACATAGAACAACTATTTGAAAATACTAGAATTAGGATATTAAGAGCTGGAGAAGACCTTAGATATTACCACTTTTTATGGATGAAAAAAATTAAGAGCTAGAAGGTATAAGTAACTTGCCCAAGTTCACATAGCTATTTATACCAAAAGGAAAATGCTCTCATTTTTTCAAAAAATGTTATATCACAGTGTAAATAGTAGATAACTTCTGAACTCGTTTCCTATTTGTCTTGACAACACATTTTCTTGCCTGTAGTGTCAAGTACTCATCCCTGGTGGCACTTGCCTTCATAATTCGTCCCACAGCTGTCATTCCGTGGATACCTCTGCTCCTCAGACATTTCTTGCAAGAACACAGAAAGCTTGATCTTATTCTTTATCAGTTTTTACCTGTAGGGTAAGTATGGCTACAATCCATCTATTAATTTTAATAACCTATAGATATTAGATTATGAATGAGATTTTACATCTTTTAGTCAATTATATCTTCTAATGTCAATAAGAATTGTCAGACCAAGGAAAGAGAATATTTCCAAATTTATATTTTATATTTTTATATTTATGATTTTGATTAACTGTATTTTAATTCGCTTAAATGAGGATCTTTGCAATTTTTCCTAGAACGTTCCTATGCTTTATTTCCTACATATTTCTCAAGTACATTTTAGAGATACTTGATTCTTTTATATTTGTATAGGGCTTTATAATTTATAATATGTATTCATGTATTTCCTCATGGTTTTCATAATTCTTGGATCTAGGCAATGCAGGTGTTTTTATTTTGTAATAAACAGAGGGCTTGGTGAAATTAAAAATGAGTTAGCCAGGGGCTGGCCCGGTGGCGTAGAGGTTGAGTTTGCACACTCCACTTCAGCATTCCAGGGTTCATGGGTTTGGATCCCTGGCACGGACCTACACACCACTCATCAAGCCATGCTGTGGTGGTGTCCCACATACAAAATAGAGGAAGAGGTTACCAGAGGGGAAGCAAGGAGAGAGGAGAGCAAAAGGGGTGATTAGGCACATGTGTGTCATGATGGGTTGTAATTAGTCTTTGGGTGGTGAACATGATGTAATCTTACAACAGTGGTCTTACTAGTATTCACTCTGTACAAGTATTTTTTGGAAGCCGTTACAAAGGACGAAATCATCTGGTGGCTAATTTGCCACTGTTGTCATTTCTCAGATTTATTAAGATTGTTTTGAATGTATTACATTAATTCAGCAAATATTTATTTAATCTTAGTATGTGCCAGGTGCTATTCCAGATGCTGGAGATACAGCAGTTTAACAAAACAAAGTCCCTGCCTTCATGAAGTTTACATTCTAGTTGGAGAAGACAGACAGCTAAAAACATATGACTAATATATATTTGTCAAGAGACAGTAAGTGCTATAGGGAAAAATAATGAGAGCCTTCAGATGAAACTGTAGCCCCAGCCGACATCTTGACAATGAGACACCTTGAGCCAGAGACACCCAGCTAAGCTGTGCCTGGATTCTTGACCCACAGAAACTCTGAAGTAATAAATGTTCGTAGTCTTAAGTTGCCAAGTTTGGGGGTAATTTTTTATGCAGCAATAGATAATATAGCGTTTATTACTTTTAAAAAGGTTGCTTAAATACAGCTATCAATGAAAGACTTTCAAAATGTGTAAATTCCTATTCAATTGGTGAAACTGTAAAGCATTTTTAAAGCGGCTTTTGATGCAAGGCACTTGCAAAGCTGTATGCCAATATTGGATTTCTAGCAAGTTCAGAATGTTAATTACCCTTCTATTTTGTTTTTCAGATTTTTAACTTTGAGTTTGTCTCTGATAATTGATCGTATTTTTTTTGGTCAAGTAAGTAAAAATATATTAAGCTAACAGCTATTTTTAATCTAACCATTTATTACACTGAAAACTCAACCTGACTTTTTAAATCCATGAATATTTGGAAACACAGGCATATCATTTTTTAAAAATGATATGGGATACATTAAAAAAAACTACGAGCATATGCCTTTGGTTCAATTTGCTGTGCTTTCTGTATAAAAGAATTGTGTATTCCTCATTGAAGTTCAAAAGAGTCCATTTAAAAGCACTTTTTCTCAGGTTTGTAACAATAAAGGTTAAATTTTTAAATGATTTTAGTTGACCTCAAGTTAATCATTCAGAATTCAAATTAACCAGAATACCCTATTCTTCAACCATTTGGTTTGATATTTTAATCTCATGACTGTTGGTAATGGCCTTTGGTTTTTAAGGTCCCTATTTTTAAGGCACTTATGGGCTCTGGAATCAGATTGCCACAGTCTGAAGTCTAGTGTCCTCAGTAATAGCTGTGTGACCTTGGATAAGTTCTGTACCTTTCTTGCCAGTTTCCTTATCTGGAAATAATTGTAGTGCTTGTCTCTTAAGGTTGGAGGATTAAATGAGATAATGCGTGTAAAAGGCTTACAACAGTGCCTGGTACAAGTGAGCACTTAATGTTAGCTGCTGCTGTTGCTGCTGTTATTATTACCTGCTGTGTGCTATAATGCAAATTGTAATGTTTCAAGGCTTTATCTTAAATGGTAATGTGTGATATCATAAAGTACTAGAGTAAAATTTTTAATATGGGTACCACACACTCATAAATATTATTTCTAAGGATTCTCTAATTGTATGTAAAACTTACATTGTCAAAATATGTACATTTATTCATATTTTCTTGAATCTCAAAAACCTAGTGTTTTACAAATTAACAAAGAACACATTAATACTTAGAACATAAAAAAATAATAAAGAATGATTTCATATGGTCATTAATCAAAATTAATGTAAACTATTGTCTGGTTTTTAGACTTCATTTCTGATTTAATGTCACGATTCTGCCAGATTCCCTAATGCCAAAGATTCATGCTTGGCACTAACACATTTCTATTTCTCTTTCCTTCAACTATGTCAGTGGACTCTGGTTCAATATAATTTTTTGAAATTTAACGTGCTGCAGAATTTGGGAACATTTTATGGTTCTCATCCATGGCATTGGTACTTCACTCAAGGATTTCCAGTTGTCTTGGGTCCTCACTTACCCTTCTTTATTCATGGCTGCTTTCTAGCCCCAAAGAGGTACCGGATACTTTTGATGACTGTGCTGTGGACGCTGTTAGTTTATAGGTAAGATTTTATTTGTTCACGTGGTTAATTTTTAAAATTTTACCAAGAAATTGAATTAACTAAATTCTTTAAAAAGTACACTTTATCTTTTGGAGATGCATTAACTCTTATGATTTTTTAGTGGGGTTTATTTAGCAGACAGAAAAGGTCATAATTGTGCTGGTGCTCAGATAGAATGAATACTTCTGATACATATAGTTTGCTTAACAAGGAACACATTCAACTTTTTTAAAGTTGAACAAATTTTATTTACTTTTAAAAAACAGAAACTACCAAAATTTTAAATATTGAAGGACTAGAGAAGAAATATTTTTAAATGAAAATATGTACCTTTATCCTAAATTTGAGTAATATGACTCACTTGGATTGGTAATAGAAATCTCTTTTTTAGAATGTAATTGTACTTTAGAATTTCACATTGACGTTAAATGTTAGGATTACTTTTAATACATCACCACCACCTTATAACTAAAAAATAATGAAACTGATTCCTGAAGCATGAAATTCAGTCTTCGTACTTAGAAAAACAGATTATGTTAATTATATTTCATTTTATACACAGTAATTTCCCAAACTGCCATGTAATGTGAGAAAATAATATTTCCTTTTAATATTTTTTTTATTATAGCATGTTGAGCCACAAAGAATTCAGGTTTATCTACCCAGTTTTACCATTTTGTATGGTGTTCTGTGGTAAGTATTTTTGTTTAAAATAGAAGAGGTTTATTTATATAGATATAGTTAAAAGACAAATGCTCATTAAACTCTTTATTTTCAACTAGGCTAAATGAGAATTGCTTCTTAATTTCAAATTATATTACTGCAGTATTCCCTTTTTGCAGCTTAAATGTCCTTTTTCCTGTGTCCTTTAAAGTGAGATAAACACATGAGGATCTAATATCCAGAGCACCTTTTGGTTGTGGTATTTCTGGCTGTTAGATATATGTTACTCAAAAGTAATGGAATATGTCTATTTTAGAACAGCTGTTTTAAGTTTATGGTTAAACTATGAAGTTCTTCATTCCACAAATGAAAAACGTATTTATAGCTGTTGAAACTAATTTTTAATGCTTTAACAGATCTGCCCCTTTAAGACTCACTTTAATACATATGAAATTTTTTAAGTGATTCACACCTCTGATTTTTTTTTTTTTTTGGCCTTTTCTCCATTTTTCCATCTTTGCAATACTTTTTTTACATGTGACTTCTAAAGTCTTATTACTCAGCTCTGGAAAATATGACTTTTTATATTGGTTGGTTTGGAAATATTATGAATTGAAACTTTATTAACTTCAAGTTCAATTAAGGATAAACAACTGCTGGCTTCCTTCAAATATTAATCACTAAAAACATCACTAGACTGGGGAAGGAAGAAATGAGTAATCAACTGGGCCTGGAGGCTGGGAAAAACTAGGGAGTTAACGATATCAAACTTTTTACTTAAAAAAAGAAAACTCCAAACAACCCATTGAGTTAAGCAGCCTTCTTTGACCAAGTATCTATCACCTCTTACAGATTTCAGGTGCAGGTACTCTCTTCAGTTTAAATACATACACATCTATATATTTGCTATATCTGAAGTACTGAGACCAAAGTTACTTCATATATAAATGCAGGCACATATAAAAATAGAGGTATCTAACAGCTATTTGGCAAGTCTTAAGAATAGTGGGCCCATTTACCAGAGCAAATCTGTTCATGTATCACTATTCAGATTTAAAAACAATTTTTTTTTTTTACAACCACTTGAGTTGGAGTTAGAGTTATAATTAAATCAAGTTTGGTTTTTGCCCAGGTGAGCATTGCCACACTACTGGAGGACAAATATTTGTGTGTATTTGTGTGTGGGGGGGGGGCGGGGGTTTGGTTTGGTTAAGTTAGGAACTTGGTTTGGTTCCATTTTTCTAATCTGGGTTTTTCCAACATTCTACTTTTGTGCCCTATGTCTTTAACAAAGTGTTCCAGAGAAAGAATGAGTTATCTGAATCCTCATTCTTGGTCCAAAAGATTGAATCTTGAAGTGGGACGATCCTGGTAACCCCTTGTTCCCAGTCCCCAAGATTGAGACAGGCTGCTGTTGAGGGTTGAAGAGATCCTCTTCTAATGGACAGGGATCAGCCTTTCTGCCATCCAGTGTCCACTCAGAAGGACCCGTAAAGCACTGAGACCTAGTGAAACCCCTGATCTTCTCACAGGCTGTGCTGTTTTCCTCCAGGCACATATACCTAAGGTTCTTGAGTGAGCCAAGAGATTCTGATTCCTAGGAGACTTGTACTTCCACTATGAGTCAGAACTCTTTAATGCCAACAGGTTCCAACAGTAGGACCAAGTAGTGAGCTCACCTAGGCAGAATGTTCAGGAACGATGTAAGAAAACAGTTTTCTTTGGTGTTCTTGATCTTTTAAATGGCCTAGTTTGAGTCTAACTACTTGAAATCTTGAGTTATATTGTACCTCAAATCTGTTTTATTCTTATTTTGTGTGACCTATTTTAACATGATTTTCTATAAACATGACATCTCTATCAGCAATTGCTGTGTAACAAGCCACCATAAAACTTAGTGGCTTAAAACCCCATTTATTATTATTTACAAGACTAGTTCAGCTGGACAGTTCTTCTGGTCTCCACTGAGCTCACTTATGCAAGTATGACCAGCTGCATATGGGGTAGACAACTCAGCTGACATAGGCTGGACTCTCACATGTTTGGGGTTCAACTGGCTGTAGACCAACGTACCTCAGCTCTTCTGTGTGCTCTCATTCTCCAGCAGGCTAGCTGGGGCTTGTTCACTTTGTGTAGGCAGAGTTCGAAAAGAGGGAACACAAGTGTACCAGGCCCTCTGGGGCTCAAGAATGGAATTGGCACAGTTACTTCTACCACATTGTTTTGGTCAAAGCAAGTCACAAAGCCAGGCCAGATTCAAGAGATGAGAAATAAACTTCAGGCTCGTGCAGGAATTGGACACAAGAGGAGGAATAATTGCAGCCATTTTTTCAATCTACAGTAACTTCTCTTGCCTAACTTGAATTTCTCTCAGTCCTATCCAAAATAGGACTTAACTCTAGAAAATATACCTTCTATAATTGGCTCCGATCCGTGGTGAACTATATAACCTTTTGCCTCAGTTTATCTGTAAAAGAAAGGTGCCATTGGTCTACTAGCACTGAAATTCTTAGATTGAACCTCTGTTGTTTGTGCTGATGTTTCCAGCACCTGCTGCTAATTCTGGGTTGGGTGTCTGCTTAATCTGTTTTTATCACAGTGGCTAATGCAGACTTGCCTCTGATTCAGCCGCTTTGGTTTTCCATATGCTAATATTTTGTATCAAAACTGCACGTGCACGTTGTTTCAAAAGTCATTCTATATGGAGTTTGTTTTAAAAAGCAATGGTTCCCCTGCCTTGCCTCCAATTTCCCCTCCCCAGAGGCAAGCACGTATACTCTTTTACGTGGTTCTTTTGACATTTCTCTATATATAAAAATAAAATGACAATAATGCCCTTAAAGATCTGTTTTTGGCATTAGCCATTGATTTCTGACTATGGAAAATGAAAACACAGCTTTATTTCCTTAGCAAAGTAGCAATGTAAAACTCTTCCTGTTACCTCCCTGTCTGCCCAGTGCGTTCTCAATAGTTCGACGTCTCATTTCCCCAGGCCCATTCTCCTGTACCTCCCATTCCAGAATTAAACTACCCTTTGTTTTTCTCATATAAATACTGAATTTAAGTTGACCTAACTTACAGCTTTCCCAAGGAGCATTTAAAAATGAAAAGGTTAACTCAGAAATATCTCTAGTTGGTAGAACTTGGTAGAGATTTTTTTTTGTGGGTTCTTAGATTGGGTTTTCTAATAATTCTTGCTAAAATGAGGATGCATCCTTGCTACACCTCAGTGTTTGATGGGATCAGTCATGTGCAGCCCCCAACCCTCCCACCCTGTCCATTACAATGAACCTTACCTTGGCAAGAAGGAACTCATCAGCCATTGCTGAAGAATGCAGATTACAACACTAAACATACAAAATTTAAAACACGATTGGGTGTATCAAGATAGATAACATATGAAAATTAGGAGATATGGCTGAGTAAAGAAGGAACCAACTCATGATGGGCTTTTTTTTTTTGGTGAGGAAGAGTGGCCCTGAGCTAACATCCCTTGCCACTCTTGCTCTTTTTGCTTGAGGAAGTATGTGGGATGCCACCAGAGTATGGTTTGATGAGTGGTGTGTAGGTCCACACCTGGGATCTGAACCACCAAAGTGGAGCACGTGAACTTAACCACTACACCACCGGGCCAGCCCAATGAAGGGCCTTCTTATGTACTCAAGTTTTTAGATTTTATCTTGGAGAGTAGTCAACAGGGACATAATGAGTTTAAAATACTTTAACAGTAGTCTGATGAGAGTGATTTGATAAGAACCCAGTGTATTTTTTATTATGAAAATAAATACTCATGGACAAAAAAGCCCCAACATACAATAGTGTCATCATCTAATCTTCAAGCCTCATTTCCCAAAATAATTATCACTTTCTTGTAAATTCTTGCAGACATTTTCCATATATCCTCTTAAAAGTATCTTTTCATAGGCCCAGCTAACAGGAGCAAATTAAATATTCTGGGATATTATCTAGCATTGAGTTAGCAAGAACTACTATGTGAAATGAAGGGGCCTGTATTCTGAGAGGTAGTCGCTGGGGTTCATACTAAGTCCTTGTTCTTGTGGAAATTACCTGAGAGGCTGCAAGATTTTGGTAAGTGGTTTATAGGACAGATAGAAAACGTGTGTTCCCTGAATCTCCCGTAATTGGGAGGGGCATCTCACATTTCAAGTTAGGTAATGCTTACATTACACGGGGTAACTATCCCTTTCTGAAGTTGGCTCACTTCAGGGTGACTCCTTTCAGTGAGAACTGCATCTCCATGTTATTTCTATGTACAATTAACTAGACTTACTGGATCTTGTTAATCACCTCTTAAATATTAAAGAAACCATACTGCTTCCCTGGAATACAACCCTGGATTCTAGGCTTCTCCTGTGACTCAGTCTAGCCCTGCAGCTGTAATGTATTTTCACTTCTCCCTTTAGCAACTCCAGTTTCTGAAATCCCATCGGGGAACTTTTCAATGTCAGATGGTTTGAAAACCCTCATTGTCTTCAAGACTGTTGTTCTCTTCCTGGCATTTTCTTTACATTATTTTTCCAAATAATTTGGAGATTCAGTTCTCAGTGGAAGAATCTATCCTAAAATGAGCTAGCTTCATAAGGTGAAAATCACCACGAAGTAATGTAAGCATTATCTAACTTAAAAGACCCACCTCAACACTGAAGCAGCTGGGAATACAAACACGTTTTCTTCCAGCAGTCTATTCAGAATGCCATTTTTACAACATTCACCATGTATTCCAGTTTTCTGTCACTCAGTTTCTAAGAAAACTTTCAGTGAACATTTAGTAACAAATTTTGTGAATGAAGAGCCACTTTACAGATGCCCACATCATACTTACTTGAATATCCGATAGCAGGTCATCCTCTCAGGCCTTGGCAGGGTAAGCTTTAACGTAGCTGTTTGTAATTTGAGCCCACTAGGTAGTTTGTTTTTGCCTGTCTGCTCGAGGAAGCACTTCACTTCTAAGTTGTGTTTGCTGGTCTGTCACATCTGTGACTGGAATTATTACAGATGGCAGAACTTCCAGAATCCCATTTCAGTCCTAATAAAGCTAATTTTAGTTCTCGTACTCTTTAGCAGTATCTTCATTTTACAATTTCAAACATCTTATAAACTAGATTTGTTTTAAATGTAGGCTTAGTTTTCTTGATCTACCTACATTTTTTATCACACCACTTTTCAGAATGTTCTTTGGTTAATCAGAGCAATTTCAAGTAATACTAGGTGAGATGGACCTGTGATATTCCAACTACTCAATGGAATGAACCATAGCTAATGTTATCTAAAATATTCATAGAGGAACAAAATGGAGCGTCTAAGATTTCTTGCCCAAATTTGATTCCAGCTATCAAGTGTCAGGTATCAGATGCCTTCAAATAGATGAAATTATTTTCAGTCCATTTTATAATCTTCAAAGCAACTAATACAGATTAAAGAAAAGCTGTAAGGGTGCCATCACTAATAAACATTTAAGTATACAAGGAAAAGTATCTTCAGTTTTTCCAAAACTGAATGTTAATGGTTTTTAAATTGGTAACAAGGTAAGTTGAGAAAATGAGTGTCTTTGGTTGGTATCAAGTACTAGATGTGATTCAAGTAAGTTAGAGGTCTTGATTTATTCCTGTTTTATCTTAGAAACAATCCTTCCTAGGCCAACTTTATGTTAGTGTAATTAAATGGGAACAGTTCAAGATGAATTTTATTCATGTTCAATTTTTAGTGATTGAGCCGAGCTAAGACAGCTGATAGCAATCAGTTGGGTGATGATTATAGGAAACAGTGCCTTGGCCACAGTGGCAATGAGTGCTGAAATTTCAGGCAGGCAGCAGATTGGATCCTGGATACCCAAATTTCAAAGGAACTATTACCTAATTCTGTGGAGACAATTCATATGGAGTATGTACAAAATGTCAAGGAAGTTTACTAATAAACATTCTTTTCCAGTGGAAAGGCCTATTCTTTTATCCTCATATGCTCATTATCAGTGGCTGTTGCTGAGGAGTAGGACTCTGGGAGGGGAAGAGGGACTTTTACTTTTCATTTACCCTTCTGTTTGTTCTACTTGGTTTCTTGCCACACACAAGAATTACTTTTACAAATTAAAAAAGAAAACATTTTCAGCATCTCCAAATTGACCAACACTGTAGTGAAAGAGGAAAAAAAAAAAAAAAAACATAGCTCCTCTTCTTCCAGAAAAAGTGATCCATGCCATCACTAATACTAACCACTGAAAATCTCCCAGGAGCCTAGTGGATTATTTTTCTAAGAGCACTCTTCTATACTTCCTCCAGAATTACTGAGACTTGTATGTATACAATCCATTGCTAGAGATGAAAGAGTAGAGATAGGTAAATGGGATAAATAAAAGTCCTATTTATTTAGCAACTACTGTGTACCAGGACAGGCACTGGACATACATTTTTTCTAATCCCATTTGCAGATGGGGAAACTAATGTTCGGCAAAGTACAGCAACTTGTGCTAGAGCTAGAATTCAAATCTGTGTCTGTTGGACTCCCTAGCCATAATCTTTCCACTATACCTCAATTCCTTTTTCTGTAAAAATGTCAAGACTTGGGTGATAACAGACAATGATAGAGAGTGGTCAGAGAAATTGCAAAGATGACCTATTGTTTGTTTCTTGTTTGTCCATAACGGCAATACAGCTTATGCTACTTCCATGAACAATTATAAATGTATTTGCAGTTAACATTTGCTTAGCTATAAGAAAACAAGATTGCCAGTATTATGATTCAGTGTGTCTATCTTCATATAGGGTACTCACTAAACCACCTGAAAACATGGAAGAAACCAGCTCTGAGTTTCCTGTTTTTATCAAATATGCTCCTCGCCCTTTATACTGGTTTAGTTCATCAGCGAGGTACTCTTGATGTCATGACTCATATTCAAGAACTCTGCTACAACAATTCTAGTAAATCTTCAGCATCACTATTTGTAATGATGCCTTGCCACTCCACTCCTTATTATAGGTAATAAAACTTGTTCCACTATATGCTATTAAGAAAAAGAAACTGACTACCTTAAAATTCCCTTCAGATTCCTGGATTTAAATTAATTGGTCAAATGATTATAAGAAATCTGAAAGTCCTATTAATCTTTATTTATTCACTGGAATTTTAAAAACCATTTTAACTATGTCAATGAAAATCATACCACTTTTAAATAAATTTTAATATTTTCAAAAATTTAAACAACTTACATTTAAATGATCTGATTTAAATGTAGTATAAAATGTTTTATAGGTTATTTGATGGTATTCTCAGTAAAGAAATTCAGGAGGCCGGCCCCGTGGTGTAGTGGCTAAATTCATGCGCTCCACTTTGGTGGCCCACAGTTCGCAGGTTTGGATCCCAGGCGCAGACCTAGCACCGCTCGTCAAGCCACACTGGCAGCATCCCACATAAAACAGAGGAAGATTGGCACAGATGTTAGCTCAGTGACAATCTTCCTCAAGCAAAAAGAGCAAGACTGGCAATGGATGTTAGCTGAGGGCCAATCTTCCTCACAAAAAACAAAAGAAAGAAAGAAATTCATTTATCACTGATCTTACTACAAATCTTGGTGGTACATCTTATAGTTATACAATTTTTAATTAATCTCAAAACCCTGGATTCTAGTCTAGATTTTCTACTGGATTATTTCCCTGATCTTAAACCGGTCTTTTTAATCTCTTTGGATCAGTTGTCTTGCCTGTAAAAATTAGAGAATTCACTTAGATGGTATCTAATTAGATGTTCCTGGGAAATGTAACACTAAAACTGCCTCAACTATGCAGGGCATTTAAAAAGACATCCATTTGGCCCTCTGCATGTATTTCAGAAAGCTAAGTTACCAGTTGCCCTGTAAGAGTACAAGGGCAAAGCAAACAGCTTTCCTTTAGAAAATTCTACACCTATTTAACTTAATCTGGCTTTAAACAATCTGAAGTTAATCTTCCATGTGCACATTCAGTCAACTTAATATCAACGTTGATATTATTTTAAGGTAACAACACTTTTGGAATACTCTACTTAACTAAATCATTAATACACAGTTTGGAAAATTGGGATTGCCTAGCAAAAGCCACAGGTTAGATGTAACCCCAAGTATCTCTTCAAGTTGAGGCCTCTACTATATAAAAAAGACTAGAGCTGAGAGAAGGACATTCACTGTCCTTCCACGCTCACAACACTGGAAAGTACAAGAATTCTAGAGGTACCAAGATGCTTTCCATAGTTTACCAAGTTCTCATCTTACATTTTTTCAGAGTGCAATGGAGCAAAAAAGTCTGACACCTACTTTGGAATATAAGGCTGGCAGCTTTTTCTCAGCTGTTTCTGCTTTCCCCTTGAAGCAAGACCTTCATCTCCAAAATTATAAAAGTCATGAATTATTAGGTCTTGTGTAAATTTACTTTGTATGCATTTCAGAGATACGATAAACCTCTATAGCGTATTTTTTATTTTTCCTGAGGCAAAGTTAAACATGGCTTTTTGCATGGCCCAAGTAACTAGTTTAAGTTGTCATAATTCATCAGTCCATCCATCTTTTTTTACATACACTCTAGTCTTTCAATGTCACAATAAAACCACTACTTATTTAGGTGTTAGTGAACATATACTGCTACTACTAAATCTTACTTATATAAATATGTAAGAATAAAAAAAAGAAGAAAAACTTATTTAAGGATGTGATCCATCCCCTTTCAGAGCAGAAAGGGAAGAGAGCAGGAATCCTTTCTAGTTCATGACTAGTTTTCTATCTTGACAAATAAGCCTTTGGTTAATAAGACATATAAGTCTTATTAACAATAAGACAAATAAGTCTTATTAACAAGGAAGCTACCTGGTCCAAGAGGCCTCTTACCTTCCTGGAACAGCATACTAATGTTAGAGAATACTGAGTCCCCCAAGCTGCTGACCCACCATCCCACCTTGAAATGGGCTTTTGTGCCTTAGTTTGGACTTGGAGGTTATGCTGCTGCACAGGTACATGATGTGAGAAGCATATTCTCCATAAAGGCTTGCTTCCTCACCTTAACTGAAACACAGTTTAAATTCAGATTTCACATTTTGTTAAGTGAACATCTTAAGAGTAACTTGAAAACTTTCACAATTTTTTTACTTCGTGCAATTAAAATGGTAACTTTCTTTTCATAGTCACGTCCACTACCCACTTCCAATGAGATTTCTCCAGTGTCCCCCAGACCTGACTGGAAAAAGTCAATATCTTGATGAAGCAGATATATTTTATCTGAATCCATTAAACTGGTTGTATAAAGAGTTTCACAATGATTCAACATTGCCTACTCACTTGATCATCTTCAGCGTTTTGGAGGAGGTAAGGAAACGTGAAAAAAGGGAAAACTCAGTATTTTTATTTCACTTCAAGTTTAGCAAACACTCAGGTAAATAGACCAAAAAAAATTTTATGGTCTCTTTCATCTCCCATATTTTGTAAGTGGTCTTTTCCCTAGTCAAAATCAGCCCCAGTTCTATAACTATCCAGGTATATATATTATTTACCAAGAGTCAGTTCTTTTAAAAATTAAGAAAAAGTTGTAGAGACGCAAATCAGAATAGGACATTCTAAAATTCTTGAAACAGTACTCAGCAAAACGTAGCTTTTATTTACTTAAACATTTATTTACTTCTAGGACATAAGTGCTTTCCTAATTTCAAGCAACTATGAGAGAACTGCTGTTTTCTTCCACACTCACTTGCCAGAGGGTCGGACTGGAAGTCACGTATATGTCTATGAACGGAAGTTAAAAGGGAAACTCAGCAGAAGATGAAATTCTGAACTGTGTTTAGGTATTTTCCAGAGAAAGAGACACTGCTGGGTAGAAATGTTCAGATGATACTTAAATACACTAGTAAACACTTGGGTACGATTCATGGAACTATGAAGTGCTTTACCACATATCACTACTGAGGAAATGTATGAAAAGTATTACAAAGTATCAAATTGTGTATTAATACAATGCCAGATTTTAAATAAAGACCTTTAGTTTTCCTCATGGTGTAGTTTTATTGTTTCTTCCACAATATTCAGATGTGCAAGAAATTTCACAAGAGAACAAGTCAGCAAGCTCATAAGAAGGCAGCAAATTCTTCACAAGTCAACGGGCTCTTGAACCCACAAAAAGACAAGAAGCAAGTGTAAGGTTATAAAATGTTAGATGAAATTCCATCATAATGTACTTTTTTCAAGCTCTACTGCAAATTTAACACAATATCAGTGTTAATTACACTTTGTCATGTATGATTTGAGCTTGCTTTAAGCTCATACACTAAAAGGAAGTCTCATTTCATGCACAAAATCTGTTGCGTGCCTGGCTTCCTTAATGAAACTACAGTTGAACATTTCCAGTGCCAAAAAAAAAAAAATTCAGCAAAGCTACAGGAAAATGCAGGTTAGTAAGCTTTTGCTTGATGCTTCTGAGTAATAATATAAAGCCATCAAACTGATACTTAGAAATGATAAAAAGACATTATTTTGATAATTTCATCTTAGTTTCAACACCAAACATTGTAGAAAGCATCCATGTTTGTTACAGTTTTCTAATTTAACTTAATCATGATGGTCAATATTTAGGATCAAAAGGTAATTGCCCCAATTCTATTTCAAGATTTGCCATGTGTCTTCCATTATTGCGACCATATTTATGCCATTTACCTTCCCTTTTATAAGGTTGTGGCTGAGGGTGCTTCTGCTCTTGTTTTCGATGCCTGGAGTTTTCAATATTTACCATACGTTGCTTTTTATCTGGTCGACTGAAAGCAGTAAACACATTTTTCATCTATGTTAGAGTTAAATTTATTTAAGCAAGAAATAATTTTAATGTCTTTCTCCATTAATCTATTATCTGATTACTCTGAAAAAAGATGTTAAATTAATCTGAAGTATAATCCTAGCATAACCATACCAGAAAGATTCAGTAAGTATTACACTTTTATCCTATAGAAATAAAAAACAGACAAACATAACTGTACTGGAAAAAGGGGAAACACTCAACAGATAAAGAATAGAAATGTGACAATAAAATAATGAGATGTGTTTCCATTACTTTTCCTCCTTTCCTGTAAAAATCAGTCCCTCCCCATTGGCTTCATCCCTCAGCAGGAATATGTATACATCTCTTACCAACAAAACAGTCTCTTTCTTTCTCTCTTACTACTAAGGTTTATAACCAATGTCTGCATTTACTACTTTCCTAGATCTCTATAATCAGGCTTCTGTCACTCCTTCACTGAAACAGTCCATAACACCATCCATGGCCACACACTCCCCAGCTAAGAAATCCAGTCTTTAAAAAAAAAAAAAAAAACATCTGACACACTTACATATATTCCTTTTACTTGAGATGATCTTTGGATTTTCATGATGCCACTCATGTCATTCTCAGCCTTCTTTCTCTACAACCCCTTAGATGCTGGTGTTCCCCAAGTCTAATGAATACCTCCAGCCTAGACTATCTACACATAGACACACAGTCTGAGCTAGAAAGATAGTCATATAACTAACGGCCAATTAATTCCCTCCATTTGGATGTCAACAGGTACCTCCAAGTATAATTCTCATTTCCAATTCCCCTTAACCCAAAATGTGGTATTCCTTATCTTAGTGATAATCACTATCCAAATAGCAACCCAACCCAGAAATCTGGAAGTCACTGTTAGTTTCTACTTTTCTTTCACAAGAAATACCACCAATTTTATTTACTATTTATTGTTCAAATCTGTCTGCTCCTTTCCACACCTACTATTGTTCTAGTTTAGGTACTCATCAGCTCATGTCTACGTTGTTTCAAAGACCACCTTCTAGCTTCTGGCTTCACCCTTGCCAACCAATCCTCCAGGCTGCTGCCAGTGATCCAAAATGCAATAAAGCAAGTACTTCAACATAAAATGAGGTCCGTCATGATCTGAATCTTTTCTTCTACTCACACTCTAGCTCTACTTTGCCTCCTTCAAGTGGCATGTCTTCATATCTACAAATCTCTGCAAATGAAATTCCCTTTGAGTGTAATGTTCTACCCTATCTGCTTGGCATATTCTTGTATCTCCTTCAAAAGCCAGTTTTAAAAAGTTCAGTTCAAAGCCCACCTCACTTATGAAGCCATCCTAAACATCTCCAGACTAAGGCCACCATATACAATATGCCTCCATACCTCCAATTAATTTCTTATATTTACGTAATTCTCCAAAAGCTTCTGAGCTCCCTGTCAGCAGGAAATTTTTCATTTGTTTCCTCAGGACAGCCTCACAGTGCTTTGCTCATTATAGGCACTGGATATATGTTTAAGGACTAAAGACACCAGAATCTGTCTCATTATTTTATAGACACATTACATTTATTCAAATATATATATATATGTGAATATATATATATATAAACTATCTCAAAGGTAAAAAATAAAGCTAACATTTGAAGATTAGGCGAGTTTCATGTTACAGAATATAAAGCTGGTAAGCAATGGATACAGAGTTATTTTTAGAAGTTATGTATAAAGCACACACATTAGAACTTGTGGCTTGCTAAGTTTGCCTCTTTGATCATGCATCTACCTTTGTCAACAATAATTCTGTAATAAGTATATTAAATATAATTAGTTGGTAAATGGAATAGACAAATAAAAATAAGTCGGACATCTGAATTGTTATATATGAGCTCCTCTGATTTCAGACCGGAATCTGTATTGTTCACGCCTAGCTTTCCAAAGTGAGTAAATAAATAAAAGATTACAGGAAAATAATTTCACTTAAGATGATTGTCTTTTCATATAAACTATAATGGAAAGAAACAAAACAGGATTTATATATCTTTAACTGATTTTTAAGGTAGAAATTAAACCATTTGTTCAAGTCAAACTGATTATATGAAATTTTCAGTTTGTAACAGCTATTAAAATTATATCTTTCAATTTATTCTAAATTTTCTGGCAATAAAGTACTTTTACAAATAGTACTTTTTAAAAAAAGTACTTTTACAAATAGTAACATTCCAAAAAATTTATCATATAATAAAAATGCTAATCTATAAATGTTAAAAACTATTATAATAACATGGTTCTATGTAAACCGACCTGGGTCCATATGGAGGGGGAAAAGTGTGACCAAAGAAGTGTCTATATATATATCCATCCAACTTCTCAAACACTCCATCATTATCTACTTGATAGTCCTTCATGTCTTTAAGATAATCTTTAACATCATTAACAAAGTCAGTGAAGAGCTTCTGATCATGTATGAAGACACCATTTAGGAAAAACTTATTGATGAATTGATCAAGTTCTTTCCAATGATGAAAACTATCCAGTTTTTCTAATAAATACCTTTCAACTAACTGTCTAAATTCATCTATCCTTACAGGATTCAAGAGTTTAATATTAAAAAGATTAATGGATTCCTGTTGAGCACATTCAAATACACTAGAACAAGCCTTTCTGAAAGAGTTTTCTCTACAGTCATGCTCAGCACTGCATTTCTGTGAATTTGTATTTTTTCCAAATTCTTCAAAGTGAACTGGTTTTTCTTTCCTTCCTTCTCTGTGCGTAGTAGGGCCTCTACTCCTCTGGTTTTGTGTACGTGCCTTATACTGTGGATGTAAATATTCACTAAAAACTGTTGTTGGTTTTTTAGCTGCTGGTTCTTTTGTAGCACCAAATCTTTTATTGCCCTTTTCATCAAAGATATTCTTGGTGGTATCTTTGAAATGCCTGAAAGTGGATTTAACTGAATCTGAGAATTTTTTCAGATTTTCTTTCACAGCTTCTTTAGCCTGTTTGATTTTTTCTTTATGATGCCTCACAAACTCCTTGGTAGAATTCTTCATGGCATCAAATGTTTCCTTAACTGAACCCAAAAATGTTTCCTTTGACTTATTTTTAGCCTTGTGGTTTCCTCTGCTGCCTTTCTTTTTTCCATCAGTTTTTTGTTTTCCATTTTGATCTTTTGCCTCAATATACAGTTTTTCCCACAAATCAGAACGCTGCTGTTCAAAGTTTAGCTTCCGCTCCAACTCAGTGAGTCTTTCTCGTAAGATTTCTATTTCCTTTTTTTCAGTCAATATATCAGGAGAGTCTGTGTTGCCATATGACTGACTAGAGCTTAACTGCTGGAGTTCCACCCTTAAAGCCGTGGTTATTAGTCGTTCTCTCTCCAGTTCCCTCCTTAGCATCTTTGCTTCTGCCAAAAGAGTCTCCCTCTGATTAAGGAAGCTATGTGTTTTCAGCTTTTCTTCTTCCAAATGCTGCTTAAGTTTCTGATTTTCTGTAACTAATTCTGTACTTGTCCCTTTATCTTCCAATATCCTAATCTGTTCCCTTAGTTTCCTTAACTCTTCCTGCAATGAAGATAAGGCTTTTTCTTCCTTCTCCAGAGATATTCTTAAATACTGATTTTCTGTATCAAGGTTCTTTTTCTGAGTTTCAAAGGTCATCTTCTCTGCTTCAGTAAGGGTCCAACACCTTGCAAGGTTTTCCTTCAATGACTAAATTTTTTTGAAAAAGAAGAAAGAAAAATGTCAAATGCTTTAAAAGCTGAATTTAAATCTTTAAGATATAACAAATACTCCATGAATTTTTAGTGTCTATTTCTGCAGAGACTATCCTTTATACAGTATTTTCAATAAGATTCACGTGCAAGAAAATGCACAGGAGAGAGCTACATCAAAATAAGAATATAGCATGCTGGAAGAATTTAAAGGCAGGAAAAAATTAGCTAGAGCTTGGTTTATCTCAGTAAGATTTTAAAAATAGAGATGGGGTACTTCTGACTAGTCTTTCCCATAATCATATGAAATCCTTACCTGTTTCTAGGCCCACATACAAGTTAGGAGAAAAGGAGATTAACACCTATCTTTTTTTCTTCCCTAGTGAGGAAGATTGTCACCGAGCTAACATCTGTGCCAATCTTCCTCTATTTTTTCTATGTGGGATGCTGCCACAGTATGGCTTGACAACTGTTATGTAGGTCCACACCCAAGATCTGAACCCATGAACCCCAGGCTGCTGAAGTGGAGCGCAAACTTAACCACTATGCCACTGCGCCGGCCATGAGATATGCCTGTCTTTTGACTACAAGACTCTAATCTCCTGAGAAGGCTCTTAGAGAGAAGTAAGGCAGGACTAAAAGCTTCTCTGATCCTTGGGTGAGGGAGATAACCTTTTATAAGAAGTAAAATTACAGCCAGAGATGACTTCAGACTCAAAAAAATTGTTTATCTTCACTGCACTCTTTGAAGGGAGAAAATTTCAATAATCTTAGTCCTATGTGAAAGATCTCAGTCCTACCCAAATTAACATCTCTAAGTAAGTTGAGATAAGTCATACAAGTTCTCCCGCACTTTAGAGATCAGACTACATCATGGTAACTTTTATAACTAATTTCTCCAATTTCAAATAATTTTCTGATGAGACGATGACCAGATTAGCAATGTAACCCTGAAGTCAATACCCTTGATAGAGAGAAACCATGTTCAATCAGGTTTACACAATTCTGCTGCAGTTCAAGGTAGCCTTGAATGATCTAATTTTTCTCTCAACGTATGTATTAATAACAAACTTTAATCAAAACAACAAGAAACTAAACAATATGCTCAAAGAAGTTAATGGTTATAGCACTATCCAGTCAGTTAAAATATCTTATGTATAAATCAGCAAAATGATACTTAAATTTTGCTCAATTTACCACAGATATTAATCTTATTAGAAGATAAGATTATCATTAATCTTCAGAGAACAAAAAAAAAAATGACTCAGTAAAGATCTGTGTAGGGCAAGTATCCTAAGAGCCAATATCATCCTATGGAACCAGAAACCTTAGTGGTGAAAAAGAAAATGGCTACTCTTTTTGTAACAACATCTGATCAAGATACAGAAAACTACACTATTTACAATTAACTTCAGTAGTCCCTCCTGAAAGATATAATTCAGATGTCAAGTGGGATTCTGTCTTCCAAAGAAATATAGTCATAATCCTATAAGGGATATATATATATACTTATATAAAGTATAAAGGAAATCTGGGGAAATGGAAGGAAAAAAGAACAGTTTACTTTTCTACCCTGAGTTTACCTATAATCCCTTCCTAGGGAAGAATCAGATAGGAGACCAACTGGTCTTCATAAACCCACAAAGGTGTTAGGTAACTGGAAAGAACTGACAGCACAGTCCTATTGGAGTTAGGTGAGTTTTAGGCAGGAAAGCATAACATGCTCTCTCTTCCATCAGAATTAACAAGAAACCAGAGAAAAAGGGCTGGCTGATTATTTCCCTTGATCAAGGGAAGATCTTAGAGAGATTACAAACTCTCCTTCTCTCTTTTACTGAATGAAAATGTTTTGTTCAGCTCTGTAAAAATAATAATAATGTTTTTGGGTTTTTTTTTAAAGAAGATTAGCCCTTAGCTAACATCTGCTGCCAACCCTCCTCTTTTTGCTGAGGAAGACTGGCCCTGAGCTAATATCCATGCCCATCTTTCGCCAGTTTATATGTGGGAGGCCTGCCACAGCATGGTTTGACAAATGTTGCTATGTCCTCGCCCAGGATCCAAACTGACAAACCGCAGGCCGCCAAAGCGGAACGGGCAGACTTAACTGCTGCACCACTGGGCCAGCCCCAATAATGTTTTATGTATATAATATCAATTAAAAATAATGTTAATTAGGGCCAGCCCTGGTTAAGTTTGGCAAACTCTGCTTTGGCAGCCTCAGTTTGGCTCCCCAGCATGGACCTACAGCACTTGTCAGCGGCCATGCTGTGATGGCAGCCCACATACAAAATAGAAGAAGACTGGCAACAGATGTTAGCTCAGGGTGAATCTTCCTAAAGCAAAAAGAGGAAGGTTGGTGACCAATGTTAGCTCAGGGCTAATCTTCCTCACCAAAATAATAATCATAATAATAATAACATTAATTATAGTGATTAGGAGTACTATCTTTGAAGTCAGGTAAATGGAATTAAATTCAGCTCTGCCAGTTGTCAGCCTTATGAAAATTACTTAACCTTTCTGAACCTCTTTCCCGTCTATAAAATGAAATTAATACTTGCTTAATTCACAGGGCTGTGGTGAGAAATAAGAGAAATACTGTATGTCAGGTATTCACAATGTGACTACGACACAGTAAGTACTCAATCCACAATTACCAGTATTATTATTTACTAGTCCTCACTGTACTTGTATCTGAATAGCACAATCACTATTTGCTAATTTTTATAAACTGTATTAGTAGTACACACCTTATAATCTATAAAAGACTCTTGTTCCTGCTGACACTGGGAAAGATAATCCTTCATATCATTCAATTCATCTTCATGCATCTTTCTCACTAACTGCTGACGCTTCTGAATCTGTATTGTGCCTAAAAATGAAAATTTTTATTAGGGATATAACGTATATGTTATGACTACCAATATTTTTAAAACATAATAAAACATTTATTTGCATATATTTAACTACTTAATTCAGATAGGATCGTTTTCTTCAAAGTATCAGCATTTCACAGTTCTATAACAATTCTGATTATATAAACAAAGAATGAATAAGTAAAATCTCATGGTGTCATTCATCAAATGGTAGATGGCTGTTAATTGTAATATAGATCAGGCCAAGTAGGTTAATATATTTTTTATTTTATTTAGCATACACCCAGGGACATTTAAGCAGTTCACTATCCTTTTGATTAAAACAAGCCAGTCCATATTACTCTAACAAAGAAAACAATTTATGTAATGTTTTTAATCCTACTATATTGAGGGCACTCAAGGTTGTTTTTGAGGGCTCTAAGGTACAATAAAGTATTGCATTCCCCCCTTTCCAAAGAGAAAGAAACCAACCATGGAATCTATTCACACGTCATAAATCAGTAAGGAAAAACAGAGGCCAGCCCCGTGGCCTAGTGGTTACGTTCGGTGCACTCGGCTTCAGCGGCCCAGGTTCGCAGGTTCAGATCCTAGGCGCAGACCTACACCACTTGTCACTTGCTGTGGCAGCGACTCACATACAAAATAGAGGAAGACTGGCACAGATGCAAGCTCAGGGTTAAGCTTCCTCAAGCAAAAAAAGAGGAAGATTGGCAACAGATGTTAGCTTAGGGCTAATCTTCCTCAACAAAAACAAAAAAAGAGAGAGAGAGAGAAAGAAAAAAAAAGAAAAACAAAAATGTCTTTTTTTCTCACTATATTTTGCCTAAATGATATAACACAAACTCAAAAAGTATAGCAAGGAAAACAGTTGGCTAACTGTGATTACCCACCATTCTCAAAGACAAATCTTTTAAGAATTCTGCATTGGTTAAGTCTGTACCCAAGTATCACCATCCCTATCCCAGCAGTTTGGCAAAGAAATCTTAACCAACTAGGATGCTCTACATTTTCACCCTAAAAATAAAAATGTTAATGTACCAAGACATGCTGTTCACATGCTGCTACGTGCTTCATGCATGAGAGGAAAAAACCAACACTAAATAAAAAATAAGCAAAATGCATTTGGCAACCTTAAAATTATACCTACTGAGTGGCATACCATTAAGTAAAGATAACAAGGAATTTTGTAATGAAAGAATGTAATAATGACAGTTTATGATTTCTTTCCATACTGCTAAAAAGATGGATTTTTAATTTCTTCAATACATCTTGAAAAACACTAAAGAGAAAACTTTTGCCAAATTACAGACAACTGTTACCAGTTAACAACTATGATAGTCTGTTAGGATCACTTCTCTTTAAATTTTTGATTTGTAAAAGAATAGCAAATTTGTTTCAATATTACTGTTATCTCAGATTTTTAAAAATATTGAAATAAATTCATCTGTAGTTCCCAGAGTAACAGAAAACCTTTTTCTTTTCAAACTGCCAACAGGATGAAATCCTTTGCCCACTAGAAAGTAACTTAAAACTATGTGTTAAGATCTGAATTCGCAGCAGTACTATTATATAGCATATGTTTGATGACTGTCTTAATGTGGCCTTTATCAATCTCACTAACTCTCTGGGGTTTTTCCTCTATCTTCCGCTGCCTAACTATAAAGTGTTACCACCCAAGGTACAACCTTTGGCCTTCTGGTCATGTCTACAAATCGGCGTATCTTAATTAATCACATTAACCCTGTGTCAGTTTTTGCTATCACTGCTCTAAGACTTCTCTTCTAGAGATAGAGTCCCCAGTCCCACCAGAGCTTCCAGCCAAGACATCCAGCTGTCTGTTGCGCACAATTTTTGGAGTGTCTTCATAAAAAATATCAAACTTCAACACCTACCCTAAACCGTTCTAGAATAAAGTTGGGTGAAAACAAATTAAACTGTGCTCACCATTATTTACTTCATCATCTAGGAAAACTCTTCCCCAGTAACACTTTAAACTCCAAAATAACACAGCTGGCATACTTCTTGGAATGTAAAAAATAAACCACCAATACCTCAAGTATCCAGGCTCAAAGTTCTGTTTTCCATTATCACTTCAGCATCCCTTATTTCACCAACCTTTTCTCCATCCCCACCATCCCTGTCAAGGCCCTGATCACTGAGTATCTGGATTACAAAACCTCCTAGCTGACTGTTCTAATTTTCCCCACACCATTTACCTTCCTGCACTTTTCCTCTAAAATTACTGCTGTTAGGTTACTTTATGAATCAAATTCTACCCAGATTCTCAGATGTTTTACAATATAACAACACCCCACAAAGTCCAACCTTTTACTCCATTATTTCTAAGTATCCATTCTGCTACAGTCCAGCCAGTCTTTTCACTGCTCCCAAACCCAGCAAGTTTACTCTCAGGTTATCAGGTTCTTCATTGCTGGAATGTTCCACTTTCCTTACCTAGCATAAGTATGTTAAGACCAGACCCAACACAAATACTAGCACCTCTGGGATAACTCAATAAGTGTAGCCTTTGAGCTATATTCTTGTCTGTGCTACATAACTGATCACCTAGCTATATTCCATTATACTGTCTGCTGAAGAGTGGGGCAGCCTATCAATACTTAAAGCAACTCCATGAGGAAAGTAAATCAATTGAACTCCACTGATGATTCATAATATGGATGGTCTACCAGTAAAGAAAGAATAAGATGACAGGTGTTTTAGACATGAAAATTCTTTTTTTTTTAACTTTTGTAAGTACTTTCAGAACCTGAAGCAGTGCCAAATACCTGTAAGTACATTCTTTTACTATCCTCAGTCCTGCTAGTTTTCTCTTCCTTCCAGGATAGATCTGACACTCCAAAGTTATAGGGAACCAAAGCTGGTGAATGTTCTGAGTGTGTTCTTAAACGATTATAAATAAAGCAAATGACTAATTATGGAGTGCAATGACTGACTTCATGGTGCATGGGAAATTCAAATTGCCTCTAAAATGAACTCAAAAGAGCTCTTAAAGTGCTGAGATCAGGGCCAGAATTAAGGAAAAATTTGATGTCCTTTAAATAGTGACCTTCAAAAGCTAACAGTGATTCAGCTAAGTTTTTATATGTTCATTGAGCCAATCTCATTACTAATATAGACCTACTTCATATTATATTGCCCATGTTTTTAATATTCTAAAAGGCTAATTTGAAAAAGCACAAAAAAAAGGTTTTATTAAAGTAAATTTTACAAGTAACCAAATCCTAAATAACAGGGCAATAATTTTTCAATTTTGAAAGCACTCTTCTCTAAATTGATCTTTCTACAAAATACTTAAAGGTCATGCAATTGGGGTTTTAATGCAATTGAGATTAACATTAAATCACTGTCCAATTCTTTTTTTTTAGTAAGAAAAAACAATTGAAATAAGACCTTCTCCTTTGTCACCTCCATGTTTACCTGTGGGGGAAAAAACCATGCTCAAAAAAAATTCATACACTTGCTCCAGCTAGATAATAAAGTTAAATACACATTTCAAGTCAAATCTCATTACAACAAACTTCAAGGGAGGATACAAATTATAGTCTCTCAGTATTAAACTCAAGCAGGCATCCACCAGGACTCTAAATACTTATTTTTATTAATATAAAGTTAAATACAAGAAGAAACACATTTTACTGACTCTGACTTTAAAGAAGTATTATCTTCATTAAGTTTATTCTAACATTACATTTTGTTGAATAATATATGTCTTTTCCGTAAGTCAACATAGAGTATACATAATTCAATCTTTGCATAAGGAACACACTGTTGGAAGGAACTAGCAAAAGAGGAATACTCATAAAGTTAAACTGTCAATTATGTAGGCAAAAAACCTAAAAGTAATTAATATAAGGCAAACTGAAATTTGTGAAGTTGATATTTTCTTTAAAGTATCTTTTTTTATTCTAATAAAGCAAAGAGTGTGAATATTCAATTCTTAAATACTCTCACCTTAAAAAAGGTTCAATAGTTAGACTCCCAAATGACAAATAACACCATATGGAATTCTTTCCTCTTTTCACCCAAGAGACTTTTAAAGGCTTTGCCTTAAGACAATCAATGTATGTAAACAGTAACAAGGATAATAATGAGCAAAGTATAATGCTAAACTATAAAACTAAGAATTCTCAATTCATGTGAATCATGGCAGCAGCAATGAATGTCACAAAATATAATTCTTGCATGAAACCTGAAGGTAGAAATAATGAGCACCAATTATTGTGACATTTCAAATGTAACTATTTGAACTGGGATTGAATTCTCCTAAAAAATTCAGTTAAAACTAGTTTAATTGTGATTCTAAATTAAAATGAATGCTTTGTAAGCATTTCAGATTTTTAATCTTCCAACCTTTTTCTTTAAAAAAATACACCAGCTAATAATCCTTACATTTCTTAAATACTGGCTAATTAAAGTGAAAACAGCTTTGTGAGATACACAACACTATCTCCATTTTCCAAACGAGAAAACTGAGGTTCAAATAGGTTGCGAGCTTTCCAAGGTCATGTATTTAATAATGACACTGAAAACAGATCCCAGAATTTCTCACTCTTGGTAAGTGCTGTACACTAAGCCATCAATTTATGTATAATAAATTTTCAAATACTCACCATAGAAATGTCCAAATCCCATGCTGATTGCAATCACCAAAGCAAGTATAACACATTTATTGAGACCACTACTGAATTGGCGTTTATATAGCTCCTTAGAGGGTTCAGTTTCTTGTTCAGGAAGCAGCTGTTCTTCAGATTCTGAACTAGAAACAGTCTTCTTCCTAGCACGGCGACGTCTAAAGGCGGGACTGGGCTGATGACTGGTTTCATCACTACTTGATTCGTCATCGCTAGGCTGAGATGAAAATACTATTTTAAAAAGAAAAATGTAGATAAATATGAAAATTCTAGAAAAGCTTTCCCAGTATGATTTAGAATAATCAATGCCATCCCTACATGCCTTTTTACATAAGACAGCCAAAAACAAAAAGACACAAACAAAAACTCAATTTTTCCAAGTTTATCAGCATAAAGCCAAAACATAAGTGATTTCAACTGTGATACACAAGAATCTGTTAATCATATTCTGTGCCTTTGATGGTCTGTTTTTTTTTAAGCCTCCCTTGTTGTTTACACCATTAGAACAATCATTCTCATAGCCTACTAAATTTCATCACTTTTAAAGACATAAACAAATACTATTTCTGGAAGGAAAAAAACCCTCTATCTCTTCATTCAATTTCAAATAGAGGTCATCTAAGCTCAACTGTTTAAGGAACACAGGAAAGTATATAAGCAGTTCCTGTGACTTAAAAGGACAAAAGTTTCCACAAGTTTCCTTAGGTGTGTATGTCCCTAGTATCATTCCCATCCTATGAGCCCACAATCAAGGTTCAAAGCACTATAGCTTAACACAGGTTTCCAGAAGTCAGATGAGCCCTTCCCTTCGACTGCCACTCTTACTAGAAGGTTATTAATTTTACCCTCTAGTAAATATGTCAGCATGAGGAAGTGACACAACAGCTATCTCCGATATTAAGGACTAGTCTGGTGCTGCTCCTTTTTGAAAAGAATAATAATGAACAATAAATTGAAACAAAAAATACAAGAAATCTCAAGTACTGGAGATATATCCTTTAGAAAAATCACCATCAGCTTTTTCAAATGTATAATTTCTTAACATTGTTCCATATATCAATAAACTATATTTTGACAAAGAAGATTAGATGACTCAGCAATAATTCCCACAGGCCAGTTAGAAGAAAAGAAAAGCACTAAAACTAAGGATAAAATGGGAACTTGAATTTGATACAGAGAGCTCCAAAACAACATTCATGCTTCAAAAAAGCAAAACAATTGTTTGTAAGACAGGATATCCATGCCACAGGAAAGCTGGTGACTTAGGTTAGGCAATACTTTTTCAAGATGGATCATGGAGGATCCGGTTAACTTTCACACTTACAACAACAAACAAAAAGACAGAAGGCACTACTGAATGAATGAATATTCCTAATATCTAGTGATACAGATGCCACTGAGAGATCTTTTGGTCATGACCCTTATGCCCATCATGTTTATCAGGTTACTCTTGATGGCTAGTTTTCCAAGATGCCGTCGCCTCAGCTGTGAGGTTACATTTCTTGGACAGAGAAAGAAAGGAAGACTTAAACAAAGCATTACATAATACAAAGGCAATCGTGATCATGGTTGGAGTACTTAAGTCAGACTTTCTGACAGTACTACGATGGGTAAATGTAAAAACAAACCATTTGTCATAATTCCTTAAATAAATTTTTGCTTCTACCTTAACATATTGCCTTCATTATATATTCTAAGTAAACAAAGCAGCCTAACCCATATTAACAAATTCACATCCTTATCTAATGCTTCCATCTTTTTTAACCCATACATATGATAGCCGAAATATTTTTATTTTTAAACTTCTTTTAAATTAATTTGGCCCATAGTCCACGATGCAAGCAATGCAAAGGCATGCAATAAGCTAGCCAGCTTTACTACAAGACCAATTTTGAACACCTGTTTAGATTATCACAGATGACAATAGATATCTTTAAAGCACTAAGTAAATAGTAAATGTGACTAGGCACACTCAGCTCTAGAAAAGCTGATCAGATTTAGTCACACCACCTTGGAAAGCGAGTTGGCTAGGAACATGGTGTTTCAGCTGATCATCCCATCCCCTTATGCATTCAGGAATCTTCCACAGCTTCTCCCACCACCTTTCTTTTGTGAATAAACAGGAAAAAAAGATGTATAAAGCTTTATTATAAAGAATAAAAAGGAAAGAGAATTGAAATATTTATTTTAATTATTACTTCACACTGTTATTTGTGCTCCATCAAAATCTAACAATCATGCCTTTTAAAAAAAACACATACAATACAAACTTTTCTACAACTATCAACTTTGCTTTCTTGGGGGAGGAGAGGGTGATATGGAGGGAGCGGGGAATGTTCTTAAATTAACAAAAATATTATTGCCACAAAAATGTAATCTAGAAGAAGAAAACATTGAACTTCAAATCCTATAGAGATGGAGAAGAAAGGGAAAAGGAAAAACAAATAACTAAGCAATGAGTAGCAGGAAATTAACCAACCAAGAAAAATATGGGGTAAGGGAAAGAGACCAAAATCTCTTGGCTATTGACTTATATATAATATTTTCAACATAGTCCAAAATGTCATTTTTTATTATTTTTTAACATTTTCTTTATTGAAATAATTAATTCCTTTGGGAAGGATAACAATGGATAAAAATACACCTAATAAAATATTCCTCTTAACTGAATCTGTAAAATTCCCAAGAAGTCCAAGTTCAGAAAGGAAATAAAAACTAGAATAATGTGCTTTGAAGTGTCCAAGTTGCTGAAATAAATCACCATTGTGTACCATCAATTTCTTAAATGTCTGCTTAGACCCTTCTACAATACTCCTGCTTCAATTTAACTATCTTTTCTGGTTCACAAATATTCTCAAACCAGCATCTTTATAGTCTTTAAAAAAAAAAAGAAAGAAAAAAGACTACTTGAATACAGCACAAATCCGCAATTTCAATAAATAAAATTTGATGACCAAAAAGGATTCTAAAATCAATTACATTAGCCCTCAGAAATAAATGTACAATGTATACTATTCTGGCCAAGGCTGAAATTTTCCTCTGACCACTAAGAATGCCAGATGTGTGTTTAAATATTTGAATAAAGTGTTTTCAAGCTCTTGTTCATATGCAATTTACTGACAGACTAACTGAAAATAACTAGTCATTAAATGAGATAGCTAAAAATCTCTACTTGACATTTTATTACCTTAAATTGGAATAACAAAAATTCCATCATCTGTTCTTTAATATTTACATTTGCCAGAACAGTAAAATCTAAGAAAATGATCTGAAATAGATACTATGTGTTCCTGTTTTTGCATCAAATTAGGAAATCTTGTAATCACTAGCAATGTTCCAAGGCCTCTCTCCCATAATTCACCCTTAAGTGATAATTGTAGGTTAATAAATGTGGGTTGATTACAGGTTTGTTTCTCCTATTTTCCAGTAACCTTGTATCTAAATATTTATATCACCTTGAAAGATGTTATACACATCCCTAAAACTGAGCCAAAGAATTGTAGAAGGTAACTCATATCTTAACCTCCACATTATTCTGTCTGAACAACAGGCATTAACTGCATTAAGGATGTGACTTACAATAGGCACATTTTCATAACTCAATCAAAAATGAAAGATCCAAAGGTCAGGGGCTTTGGGATGCTGCTGTACTGCCAGTTCCTTGAACCCTGTTTGGCACATGGCAGCACTCGATAAATGTTTGTTAAATGACTAACAATTGAATGGATCCGGAAGACTTCAACAAGAAATTTCTTTCACTTCATTGTAAAACATGTACCGCTCTAAGTAAAAAGTTTAACATTCTCCTGCTTTCAGGTCTAATGGCTCAATCTCTCATTCTTAAAGATCTTAAACATGTCAAATGCAGTGGAGAGTTTGAGACCTTAACAAATCTCCCTGAAGCTATTTTTTTTCATCTTTTACTTAAGGATAAAAGATGGTATTTACTGTTATAGCAATGGACTACTGTGCTCTAGGCCCTGAGTCTAGGAAAGCGCTAGATATAACAGTAGATTTTATAAATGGTTTTCTTGAGTTTTATCCAAATCCATTCAAAACTTGAAAGTTAGGGTTAGAAAACAAACCATTATATAAAATGTGGTCATAGGAGTCCTTAAGTCTCATATCAGTGTATTCTTTATGGAGTTCTTACCAGTTTCTGGATGACAGAATGTATACTGGCTGCTGGAGGAAGAGCCCATATTAAAATCTTCTGGACTCTGTGCTTCTTTAACAATTAGAGCTTCTTCTTGATTTCCAATTTCTTCTAACTTAGGTGGCTCAAGGGTAACAATATCAGAATCATCACTGACAGTTCCAAAATAGACATTGTCTTCAGGTAACTTTTCTTCCTCTCCCTGAGGAATCATAATTTTAGAGACAAACTCAAGAATTATTTACAGGCCTTATATTTTCTACACAGTTCAAAGTGTATAATAGTACTTAAGTACTATGATAATTTGGACTTAAAATAAAAGATATGAGTCCTGCCCAAGAGAAAAGGATTACTGAACAGCAGGTTCATCTTTTAGTAGGAAAGCACCATCAAACCCATTGGTGACTCTCTCTCTCAGAATTAGGTCAAACTGCTGCTCACACCTCGTGGGCAGCAGAAGCCGGGACACCCATCTTTACAGCAGAATGATCACAGAAAGAAGAGGATTCATTTCTCACCATTCCATGGGTTTATTTCAGTGTAACTCTGAAGCCCATAAAAGACTGATCAAATTTTTCTGGTTATGCATGTAATAAACTTCAACAGCTAGGCCATGTAAAGTTCATCTAGCTATCTAGTTTTATCTAGAAGTGAAATGCCAGGAGACAAGATTTAGTTTGGTCTCAAAAAAACTAATCTTTATTTTAGATATGAAAATAGCTTAACATCTTAATATAATTCAAGAATGCAACCTATTTCCAAAGAAAATATTAGGTTAAATGAATAGGTCTTTAACATATTACCAAGAAATTACTTTTGCAAATTAAAAGACATCTCACTGAATTAAGAATTAAAATAGAACCAAACTTTAACCCTAAAACTGATCAATCTGTGGAATCTAAAAACTTTCAGTAAAAGTTGTCTATAATTCAAATAGGAACAGAATGCACAACTAGAAATGGAAGCTTTAATTAGTATTCTCTAAGAAATACTGCTTATCATATATCCACAGAGTAAAACACAAGGTTACCTCAAGTGCTGACTTCATTTCCTCCAAAGCTGGATAAGCAGTTTCTCCCATTAACACTGTGCCATTTTGGCTGCTCTCTGATATAAAGCAAAGATCAATTCAATCACACTCCATCAACTTTGTTCTCTACATATATTATAATCTGGGTACATAAAATCTATTCCTAATCTCTTAAAGTGGATTTAATGAAATGCCACATACAAGTGTAACAGTCATTCTACTGTTGCTAAAAAGATCTATTTCGAATAGAATTATTTGAAATTGCCAGGGGATAGTTTTAGATACTGAAATGAACTCATTTAAAAGTTACTAAGAAAATACAATCTCTAAGTAAACATAATCTCTACTTTATAATACCAAGGTACATACTTAATCCAAGGTGCTTTTAAAAATCTGTTAATATGGAACATTGATTCTCAGATATCTGATGGCACATTTTCTGAATTATTATTCAAAATCCCTAAAGGTACCACTATTCTAATGATTGTCAATGCCTGTTAACACAAGAATCAAAACTACAGCTTCAAATTATAAATTCTTTAGCATAAAAAATAGACTATAGGGTCTGGCATGGTGACGTAGTTAAGTTCGCATGTTCGACTTCAGCAGCCCAGGGTTCGCAACTTTGGACCCTGAGTGCAGACCTACACACCGCTCATCAAGCCATGCTGTGGCAGTGTCCCACATACAAAATAGAAGAAGACTAGCACAGATGTTAGCTCAGGGACAATCTTCCTCACCAAAAAAAAAAAAAAAAAAAGACTATATAATAAACAAGGACTCAAAAGAACATGGAAAAACCAGATAAGGTCACTATAGCAGATACATTTTATGAGAAATTCATCAAAGAAAAAACTGTACAAACAAAAGAGTTTATATTATATTTTTAATAAAAAGGCTATAAAATGTTAATAGAAGTTAAAAGTATTAAAACAATATAATAAACATAAATTTATACATAGCAAAGAACATATACCAAAGGTTAACAGCAATTATCTCCAGATAAAAAGCATTACAGCGGCCAGCCCAGTGGCATAGTGGCTAAGTTCGCACACTCCACTTCAGCGACCCAGGGTTCACGGGTCTGGATCCTGGGTGCAGACCTACACACTGCTCATCAAGCCGTGTTGTGGCGGCGTCCCACATACAAAATAGAGGACGATTGGCAAAAATGTTAGCTGAGGGACAATCTTCCTCAAACAAAAAGAAAATTAGCAACAGATGTAGCTCAGGGCCAATCCTCCTCACAAAACACACACACACACAAAGAATTATAGGTGGTTTTAATTTTTTTTTAGGATGAATATGTATTTCTCATGTAATTTAACCCCTCCAAAATAAGAGGAAAAGAACAAAACAAAAAACCACCATTTTTGTGTGTTATGAAGCCCCTAATGGAATATTACTTTGGAGATAACATTCCTCAATAAAAGACTTGGGTCCAAGGACTCCTGAGCAAGTATGGAAATTTTTTTACATATATGAATATATGCAATTCTTGGGAGAGACTGTTCACAGCTTTCAGATTATCAAAGAAATTTCTGACCCATGAAAGATGAGAATCACTGTTCAAATGAGAACAGTAATCAACACAGGCTGAAAACAAGATTAACAGTATAATCTATTATATGTCTGGCCTTGACACATCTGCTTTATTCTCCTGATGAAGAAATGTTCTGTTTACATTTTAATACAATTATTTTTAAGTTTAAGAAGTAAATTAGGGCCAGCCCCAGTGGCCTAGGCATTAAGTTCAGCACACTCCACTTTGGCGGCCCAGGTTCATTTGGTTCCCGGGCATGGACCTATACCACTCCTCTGTCAGTGACCATGCAGTGGTGGCAGCTCACACATACACACAAAAGAGGAGTGCTGGCAGCAGATGTTAACTCAGGGTGAATCTTCCTCAGCAAGGAAAAAAAAAAGAAGTAATTTAAATATGAAGATAAGAGTATGCATTAATTATCTGGGTGCCTTATTTCTCTATATAACGTGGGCATTAAATCCCACAGAAGTATATGTAACAGTGATGCAATACAGTAGTTAAACACCATTTACCACCTCTAACCAAAGTACTCTGAAGCATGATAAATGAAGAAGAGTTTAGTAAATCTCTTGTGATGAATAAATAATTCTGTATACCACTAGTCTTAATCAAGATTAATAATATTTAGTTACTGGTTACACTTGGATTATCAAAGAGTTACACAGAGGCCCAAATATATGCCACAGCCGCAAATAAACAAACCTCTGGTTAGGTTGGTGCCACTGAGTTCTGCAGGCTTACCCACCTAATCCACACTAAAATTCTAGTCCTTTAGTGACGTGAGCATTTAGATTAGCTAGAAAGGCTGCCCACCTAGAAAGACGGTAAGATTCATAATGTCGCTCAAATGTCCTTTAAAAAAAGGAAAAAAAAAAATCAGACTTTTTTAACATCTTACCTCCCTGCTCTAACTGCAATACTTGTAGCTCCTCTTGCTCTAAAGATGAACGTTCTGGGGTGGGCTCAGAACTGTCACTGGCTGTACCATGTTCAGAGTTCACCATCTCAATATCAGACCCCTAGGGAAAAAGTGATAATCAGTTATTAGTCTATCGCTCCTCAAAGCTGGGTTTGACTACATGAAGACGCTTCCATTATTAAAAGTCCCAGATGCTGCCTTACTACAGAGGGAAGAGTATCTAATCCAACTACTTTTTGTTCAATTTAGTCCATAAAGGCCTATGGCAGGGAAACAGCAGAATGGAGTTACAGGTTTAGCTTCTAAGAGAAGTCAGCCCAAAAGTCAAATACTCTATTTTATAAGCCCAACCAATAAATTGAATCCTAAAAGATATGTTTCTAAACTTAGCTATTTCTATAAATGTTCTTCCACTCACCAGTTATGGAACTACTCTAGGCAAGGCACTTTACTAGGTGTTGTGGGATAAAAAACTTCAAATCCAAAATTCAAATATACAGCCTCTTCAGACAAACAGCCACATGGAAATAACTACTTATTATGGCAATGAGTAACTAAAAAAGTTTAATGGCAAGGAATAAAATGAACCTATTATATCACTACAGTAAACTTTCCTTATAAAATTCAAAACTTTACACTTCTTCCTTCTTCCAAGGTTGTCCTTCCTACTTTGATGTCACACTGTCTTTTCTTTAATAAAATAGTGGATCTTACGAGGATTTTTCCTTTGTGTTAATTAGCAAAATAAAGTTAACACTAAATTGATTCTGCCTTTCCCCATGACCCTCCCTCAATTTTTCCTCTAGTTTACTAATCCATGAAATTAAAAGGTCTAAGTTGTCCTGATATAGATAAAACAGCAAAAACTAAGAGAATTTATTAAAGGAGTGGGTTTTGAGTTGAGTCCTAAAGAGAATTCTGAATGTAAGACTTTGGGGTTGCCTAAAGTGGCAGGAGAACCGTAAAAACAGAGGCAAGGTCAGGGTTGGACTGGGGGTTGCAGGAGAGACCAGTTCTGGCCTAAATCAGAATGCTGACAATGGAAAAGGAAAAGAAAATACATCTAAGAGACAATAGCAAGAAAGAGTATGAAAGGAAGAGGGATAAAAGTACAAATATGACCTACTCTGTGACAAGATCTCTCTAACACAGAATACCCTAACGGCACACTTGGCTAAGCACCAGAGCGGTTTGCTGTCTTGCTTCACACTGCAGACTCACAAGCAAGACTCCCGCAGCTGCCCTGCACCTATACTGTTAATTATCCTTGAACAAGAAGTTGTTGCTATTGGAGTTGATCTAAGCTTCCTAGAGAACAGGTTAAAAATAGAAAAGTCATTCACCGAAAAAAGGAAACCATATCAATCTTAATTTAATTGATACAGCTGCTATTAAATTCTGAAACTCTCTTGCAGAAAAAGCAATCATTTTGTTTGTTAATGTTATTTTCTAGAAGACGTGACTAACCAATTGTCTAAATCTTAAATTATCGAAGCAATTATAAAAAACATCATTTAAAATTTTTATTAATGAAGAAAAACACGAGACACAAGAGATCCTAAAAACAGGAAAACTATAAATAAATCCATTAAAAATTTAAAGAGGTATAGCTGATTTTTGTCTTCCTGCTTCTATTCATCAGTATTTTATGATTTTTCTATAACATATTTTACCAGCATGAGAAAATAAATTAATGTTATAAATTTAATGTAAAATTAAATACTAGTTACATGACATCATGCTTCTTATAATAAAATTCATTTTGTGATAGAGTTCTAGCCATAGTCCTTTTCCTGTCAAGTTCTGCTAATCACATAATGTAACATAACATATCATAAGTAGAATACATGTTCTCTACGCTTCCTTCCAGTCTATTTAAATGCAGGTTCTGATATTCTCTAGCTCTATTTAAATGCAGGCTCTGATATTTTCTACTTACGTAATCTTGGCCAAATTACTTAACGTCTCCAAGCTTTAGTTTTCTCAACTATGAAATGAGAATGAAAACAATCCATACCACAAAGAGTTGTTTAAAATTGTATGAAAATGTAGGTAAAGCACAGGGTCTGACCAATAATAAACCCTGAACGAATATCTGCCTAATGTCTCAAAGCTGAGGAAAGCAATGTACAGTGATGTAGAAGACCCTGGCTCATTAGAGTTTTCAGCAGAGAAGTTTAACGTGGGTGGGAAAATGTCCAAGCTATAGACAATGGAACCTTATGCTTGAATGCAGGAAAATACTGGCCTTCAAAGAACCCAGTTTACATCACTGCTAACACTGTAACATTACAAATTACCTTATAAAAAGTATTAAATGGCATACCTCATGATTGATGACAGTCCAACCACAAGATGAATCACTGTCACTGGAATTTTCAGACATTTTTGAAGTCTAAAAATACAAAAACATATTAACATGTCAGATACATTTTAAAAAATTCTATAGGAAGTGCAAGTATGAAAAGTGGCTTACTGCCTTCCAGGTAAAACTGGGACAACATATCCATAGATTTAATATAGGATATGATTGCATACCTGTATGAACAAATACAACCAGACTTGAAGACAAGGAGATTCTCCTGAGCTAGAATAGTCTAAACAGTCACATTGTTGGAATGAATAAGAAAACTCGGTCTAAATGAAAATGTAGAATTTGGCGAGGCAGAACTGAAGGGAAAGAACTCAATTCAAAGTGCGAAGAAGTCAAGTAGGGAGAAAACGGCAAATGAGGAACAGACAGACAGCAAGAGTAAAAGCCTATGTTTTCCATGAAGAGTAAGGTGTGAAAAGCAGGGCTGAAGAAACCAAGGTGGGGGGGGCGGGGAATGGAAGAGCTCTGAGTCCAAGCAAAACGAGGTCTATTGTGCTAGCAACATGAAACAAGTTAAATTTTCAAGCAGGGAAAGGAACATAAACAGTTTTTATGAAAATACTCGTGTCAGTAATACTCTGGTTGGATTAAGATAGGGGAAGAAAAAGACCAGAGACTGGTTAGAAACTTGTGGTCACTGGCAATAACCTAGAGTCAAGTCCTAAACAAGCACACATTGGTCACTGTACCTGGTTTGTTCTCTCTTTCTATTTGAAACTCCTATTTAAACTTCAAAACCATGCTTATTAAAGTGAATGGTATCTTACTGACTTTGTTCTATACATTTAAGTCTTATAAATACTTCTATTATTGCACATATACTGAGAACACATTAGCTCCAAGTTGATGGTTGGTATTCTAATAGAATTTACTGCAGACAATTTAATATGGAACCAGTACTCAAATGAGAATACGGCAAAAAATATAGATCTGAATCTTCCATTAGTGATTCTAGAAACTCTAAGTAAATTAATAGTTTAAAAAGAGAAGATATAAAGAGGTGGTTGGTCACTAACACTATAAAAATTAGCATGTTTTCAAATTATTCAAAATCTAAAATAAGATAAAAATGCCTGTGTGATTTTTAATGTCCTGCTAGAACATTTTCTAATAAGTTCACCTGAGGTCATCTGATAGTTTGATTCTCTATTTAAAATTGATTAGGGCCTAGGTAGTTTATAACTCTATTTTTTTAATTGAAGTAAAGTTAACATAAAATATTATATTAGTTTCAGGTGTACAACATAGTGATTCAACATAACTCTATAAATTTAAAAGTAAACTTGTAACAAACTGTTACAGTGAAATAAATTTTTTCTGTCCAGAAGATGATCCCAAAGGCTACAGTCTGAATACCCTATAGGATTCTAAGCAATTTTATTTCAGCATTCCTTATTAAACTGACTATATAAATCCCAATTTCTCACTGAATCTGTTTTCACAAATTTTTAAAAAACTTTGTTATTGTATTTAAATTGTTTCATAACAATTTGAAAATTATGGATTGACATGGGACTACAAAGACTGAGCAATTATCTTTGCAGGAGGAAAGGAGAATGGTCAAAGAAGCCTTTATAAATAAGGTTGCAATGGTTTTTAGACATGCTAGACAGCATGTTTTTTAACTGAATTAGTTGCCAAAATTTAAAAATTGAGAGATATCACAAAAAATAAAGTTGTAGTTCCTCATTAAAAAAAAAAAAGGAAGCTATGATGACACTGGAAGGATTTCTCAGGAGAGAACGGGAAAAGCATTATGGACTAAATACAAAGGCAAAAAAATTAAAGAATATGAAAGTTCTTAATTAATTAATTAATCTAGCATGAGTGTGATACTGAACCTCTCAATCTCAGAGTTGTGTGCCCAGTGAACAGTAAGCCAATCACTGAGACACGATGCTTGGAGATGGAGAAAGGTTTACTCAAATTGGCCAAAATGACAAGGCAGGAGGATAGGTTTTCTCAAATCCGCCTTCACAAGAGAAGAAAGCAGGGGGTTTTATAGAGCTAAGGGGCTTGGCAGGAGGAGTTCCAGAGAAACAAAGGAGTAATCTATGTTTCTTTCATTCCAGATAAGCCCTTGGCAATCTGACTTCTGGGCATCAAAGGCAACTGGGGGCTGGTTATCTGGGGATCATAACTTCCTTGAAGGCATTCTTTCTCTTCTGTAAAACAAGCTCATAAATCGTTGAGACCCTTGAGTCACCCCTCAGCTTAAACAAGAAAACAGCAAACTGACAAGACTTTTCATCTATATGTTGGGAACAAGGTCAAAAGGTAATCTTACTGAATATTTACAGTAACCCTCAGGTACTCGGCTTCAAGTGGAATATTAAAAGAAGATCAGATACAAATCTTTAAAAGGGCATATATTAAGATAGGGATGCAATTACAGGGCCCTAGACCTGTGGGATGCAAGGAATCAATGTAATGTTCCATGAAAAAGATGAGCACCTAAATTTAACCAGTATTGATGAGGAGGACGGGAGTAAAGGAGAAGGGAGGGGTTAAGAGAGATTTGAGAAGACATGAAAGATTGTTTTTAAAGGACTGAATGACCAAATATAGAAGGGAGAAAAATAAGATTAAGTCCCAAGTTTTGGGTTTAAGCATTGAGTAATTGGAAAAAGCATTCCATACAGAACAAGAAGTAAGTAGGGCTTTGAGAGAAACAAAATTGGCTAAAGCCTAAACATTCTTTCTTCACCATGTGAAAGCTTCTCTCCTTCTCTTTGCATATCCCCATCTTCTAACCTCCTCTAGCAGCCCACCTTCTCACTGCTACTCCATCTCAACCCTGAGACTTACCAGTGCTTTATTTTCTTAATAACCTTCCAAAACTTCTGAGTTACCAGACCCAATCAGAGATATTTACTATGCATACATCTCTTACCCTTCTCTAGGTAATTTCCATTTAAACAGGTTAGTCCCCAGCTTTTGTTTTCTAACAAAATACTCTATCAGCTCAGGAGATGAAATAAACAAAGACAACACTTCAAAAGAAGGTTATACACATTGTTAAACTGGGGCAACTTTAGCATATTTGAATTTCTCAAATCAAGGAGCTCACTTTAATAAGACCCCAGTTTAATTCTTTGTTTACTTATCTTGGAAGAAGGACAAGCTTGACATCAAACCCAAACGAGAAAAATAAGATTCCCTACTGGCAATACCACCACAGTAACAGTTTGGATAAGCAAAGAATCACAGCCCTACTAAAGAACCCTCTTAATTCAGCTGTTCTCAAAGAGTTGGGTGCATCGTAATTAAAGCAAAATTTTAAAAAGTAAATTTCTGAGCCCTACCCTAGACACACTGACTCTGAAAGCTGCCATTGTATTTGAACCTCCCCACTACAGCCAGTGATCTTCCTAAAATAATCTCATTATGTCATTCCTTAAAAATGTTAAGATTTTTTGAGCCAGCCCTGATTGCCTAGTGGGTAAAGTTCAGCATGCTCTGCTTAGCAGCCCGGTTTTGGTTCCTAGGCAGGGAACCACCATTTGTCTGTCAGTAGCCATGCTGTGGCAGCAGCTCACAGAGAAGAACTAGAAGGACTGACAACTACAATATACAACTATGTACTGGGGCTTTGGGGAGGAAAAAAAAGAGAGAGGAAGACTGGCAACGGATGTTAGTGCAGGGCAAATCTTTCCTAGCAAAAAAAAAAAAAAAAACGAAAAAAGAGTTAAGATTTTCATATTGTCTTTAGGAAAACACCCAAAGGCCCTGAATATCTAGCGTTTTATTTCTAGCATCTCATCCTTTCTCCATCCATTCCCTCTTCCCTCAACCTTTTCAATTCCCCTAAAAGGCTTGGCTTCCTCTTAACTCCAGGGCTTCGCATATTCTTACCAGTTTCCCACCCTCTTACCTCAACCCAAACTCCTGTACCCACCCTTCCCATCTCAGCTAAGTATCACTTCCTTTATGAACCATTCCCTCCATCCCCAAAGACTCTAGTATTTTCCCTAATCTACTACTACTTAAAGTAGAATGCAGGGCTGTAATTGCCTGCTTGCCGGCCTGTTATGTATTCCCAATACACAGCACAGTGCTTGACACACGTTAGGCACTCAACAAAGAAAGGTGAACAGATTTCTGGGTGATGATGTAGTCAGTGACACAAGTCTAAGCTGTTCCTTGAGGAACTCAAAATTCTGGAGGAACCAGTGAAGTTCCTCCTCATTATTTTGACCATAGGTAAATGCAGAAACCCTTCCCATTTTGAGGGCTTTACTAATAATAATTAAGAAAAAAGCAGAATTTATGGTAAAGTTACAAAGGCATATAAAGTTACAAAGCTATGGGTACTTTGTGAAGATGATAAACCAGAAGCCCTTTTTCTAGACTCAGGCTTCCTTTGATTCCTCAGGGTAGTTTCTTTACCCAAATCTCCAGTTATATAATTCTCACTGCTTTTTCGATGACGATTTGTAGGTTTCTCAGGCATTTCAAACACAACATCTACAAAACTAAAATCAACTTCCGATGCTCTTCCTACTTCTGGTACATCAGAGAACAGCATTAGGCAGAAATAATCGAGCTGTAAGCAAAAGCCACCAAACACCAGGTCAAAATCCCAGATTTAGGATAACTAAAACTTCACCTTGACCCCAAAATCCAGGCAAGTCTAACTCCTTATCCATTCCCTCTTCCACTGCCTAACCCAACTTCACCATTATCCATTTCAATTACAGTGATAGCTCTCTAAGAGATCTCAGCCTGCAGTTTCTTTTTTTTCTGTTTTTGTTTTTTTTGGCTAAGGAAGATTCACCCTGAGCTAACATTTGTGCCAATCTTCCTCTATTTTGTATGTGGCTCATCGCCACAGCATGGATGCTGACAAGTCGTGTAGGTCCACGCCCAGGAAACGAACCCAGGCCACTGAAGCAGAGTGAGCCAAACTCAACCACTTGGCAACAGGGCCAGCCCCAAAGGATAACAATCTTTTTATTTTTCTTTTTAGCAGTTCATTGTTTTTGGGTTTTTTTAAAGATTGGCCCTGAGCTAACATCTGTTGCCAACCTTTTTGTTTTCCTCCTTCTTTTCCCCAAAGCCCCCCAGTACATAGCTGTATATTGTAGTTGTAGGTCCTTCTAGTCCACTATGTGGGATGCTGCCTCAGCATGGTTTTTTTTTTAAGGAAGATTGGCCTTGAGCTAACTATTGCCATCTTCCTCTTTTTTGCTGAGGAAGACTGGCCCTGAGCTAACTACTGCCAATCCTCCTCTTTTTGCTGAGGAAGACTGGCCCTGAGCTAACATCCATGCCCATCTTCCTCTACTTTATATGTGGGACTCCTACCACAGCATGGTGTGCCAAGTGGTGCCATGTCCCCACCCAGGATCCGAACCAGCAAACCCTGGGCCACTGAAGCAGAACATGCGCACTTAACTGCTGCGCCACTGGGCCGGCCCCTAAGCATGGATTGATGAGCAGTGCTAGGTCCGCACCCAGGATCTGAACTGGGAAAACCCTGGGCCACCAAAGCAGAGTACGTGAACTTAACCACTGGGCAACAAGGCCAGCCCTCAGCCTGCAGTTTCAATTCCCGCCTAGTTGATCCTTCATAAGACCACCCACACTAAGTTTATCCTAAAACATAAATCTGATCACAAATCACTTAATCACTTAAAATTGATCTCCACTGCCTTTAACATATAATCCAAACTCCTATAAAAACAGCCTCCAGAACAGGAGACAATCATTTAAACTGACTCTCACTTTATAAGAAATCCTATAGAACATTTCTTCACAACATGTAAGATTTTATTTGTAGAACTCTATGGAAAAGAATGTGACACTAAGTATTACAAACATATGGCTTCAATGTAGAATACAGCACACAATGGTGATGTTAGGATGTAAATTTATTCCATAGAATCTCATCTCATTTATGAAGCTACTTACGGTACAAAGATTATACTACACTAGTATAATTACACAATCTCCAGCAGACAGGAGGCCTAAGGTTAATACTATTTTAAATTCATTCCTTTATCCATCTGTTCATTCAATATTTATTGAGTTCTTAGCACATGCTAAGTACTGAAAACGTCACTGACTAACCCAAGGAATTCAAGGGAGATTTCAGAAGCATTTAACTGTTCCTCCAAAATTTTTTTTCTTTTTATGTTAAGAGATGCAATCATCATCCACCCTGAACAAGACAGAGCCCCCCAAGAGCAGCACCCAGGGAGATGAGCCGCTGAGCCTGCACAAGCAAATACCCACCTCTCCCTTTTGAATATTCATTCCCCGTCCAAAATAAAAGGCCTCTGCTTCCCAATGCTCAGGACAGGCATGACTCCTTTTTGCTGCAAATAAGCTATACTTTGTGTGACAACTACTTCTGGTGGAGAGTTTGATTTTAACTTGCCAGGAAGTGAACCTACTTTCATTTGGTAACAATATACCAATGTACAAACAGTCTTGCCCTCCTAAGGCTTAAATTTTATTGGTAGTTGACTATGTTGAACTTTATCTGAGCCCTCTGCTCCAGGAAAGCAAGGAAGGCTGAGAAATCTCCCATCCGGTTTCATGTTCTGACAAAGAGCTAACTGCAAAGAACCAAACCTGCCCTCACAAAATCCCAAGTAAGACTCACTTCCACCCCTCCTGATTCCCTTGTTTACTTGCCTCTATAAGACCCCTTGGTTTTCTCCCTCTTTGAGATGTTCCTCATTAACGACTTTTCTCCCTATAACAATAGTCTGCATTAAAATCATCTCAATTATCCTGTGCATTTCATCTTTCACAATGGAAACATTCAGTAAACAACAAACAGGTAGAATATACAGTAGATTTGATGGGGTATTTCCTCCTATGGAGAAAATACGGGAAAGGAGAATAGAAAATCCTGGGTTGGAGGGGCTTAACTTTAAAAAGGATGGTCAAGGAAAGCTTCATTAAGAAGGTGTATTTGAGCAAATATTTGAATGGGTGAGGGAATCATTATGGAGTTAACTGGGGAAAGAGGATTTTATACCAAAGAAACAGTAGGTACAAAGTTGGAACCAAGCCTGCATCTCTGGGAAACAGCAAAGAAGCCTTTGTGGGTAGAGAGGAGTGGCCTAGCAGGAAAGTAGGAAGAGATGAGGACAATGAAGTGGGAGGCCTACAGATCCTAAGACTTTGGCTTTTCACTCTGAGTAAAACTAAAAGTCACAGAAGAATTCTGAGGAAAGGAATAGAAAGATCACCCTGGCTGCCTTACTGAGACAGCACTGTGAGGCAGCAAAGGCAGAAGCAGGAAGACCATTTGCAAAGCTACTACAGTAATCCAGGTGAGGACGATGGGAGTTTGGACCAGGGTGGTAGCAATGAAGACAGTGAGAAGTGGACATTTTCTACATATATTTTGAAGGTACAGCCAACAGGACTTCCTGATGAATGAATACAGGGTATGAGGGTTGACCCTTGGCCTAAGCAAATACAAGAACGGAATGGCCGTAGATAGAAAGACTTCAAAAGCAGCATATTATGAAGGGAAAACTGGTAAACAGGTTTGGGGCATGTTAAATTTGAGACAGTTATTATCACATCCAAGTGGAAACATCAAGTAGGCAGCTGGAGACTGAATTTAAGGGAGAGTTATAGGCTAAAGATTTAATTTTAAAACAGTTCAGGTGGCAGTTGTTAAAATTAATAACAGCAGCAATATTCATTTTACCTCATAAAGTAGAACTCAAGTCAGTGTTACCTGTTACGATGGTGCCCCTCATCATTGCTGAGTAGCTACATTTTACTATGGAAAAGGTAAGGTTTCCATTACCGTATCTTTGAGAATTTGACATGCTGGAGAAGAATGGGGGCATTATTCTCCCACACGCCTATAATTCCAACATAAGCCAACCAATGAGCTGTCAGCAAAGGTTCCAAATGTGCTGTTGTACAGTAAATGTGATCAAAGATGAGAGAGTCAGTCCAGAAAGCTTTCAAGAATGTATTTCTTTAATGCTTTTCAAAGGTTCTATAACTTTCTTCTCCCCAAAAGGATATGAAAATGTCTGCTTTAAACCAGACTTCACTTGAGAAAGAGAAGATCTAAAATCCCAACTAACGAAAACTTTTAAAATGTCTTTTAGGGGCTGGCCCAGGGGTTCGCTGTTTTGGATCCTGGGTGTGGACCTAGGACGGCTTATCAAGCCATGCTGTGGCAGGCATCCCACATATAAAGTAGAGGAAAATGGGCACAGATGTTAGCTCAGGGCCAGTCTTCCTCAGCAAAAAGAGGAGGATTGGCAGCAGAGGTTAGCTCAGGGCTAATCTTCCTCAAAAAAAAAAAAAAAAAAATACCCACTAAGGAATTATACACAATTTCTGAGTGGCTGAGAAACCACACTTGAGGAGTAGCACTGATGACTGAGTGAACAAGGTGGACTTTGAGCTGGATGTGAAACAAGAAAAAAGAGGATGCAGGAAAAAAGTCACCCAAGACTTTTACTGTATAGCATCTAAGACTGTTGTTATTACTATGCTTTATGGTGGCACAAACTCACATTTTAAAAAAGTATTTTGACATAAATACTTCTGGAGTCAAATCATGAGAAATGTGTCTCTTTTGGAAAGTATGCGGTCTTCAATTCTGTTCATTGTGGGAAGGAAGAACCTTCTACCGTGTTGCTTTCTTTTTTCCAAATAGTCTGATATTAAGCAAAGGGTCAATTTAGCCTTTTTTTTTTCCATCTACAATATCCACCTTATTTCAGTCCCCAAACTCTGGCAATAAATAAGCCTACCTTAGGAGTGCTTAGTACCCACAAGGCCTTTGTGCTGTGGGAAACAAAAGTACCACCCTAGGGAAGTTGATTCCAAGGCTTATAGGCTAGAAGGGTCAGGTAAACCCTTTACTTGAAAAGGACTAAGTTTTCATAGGTCTTTTAAACTGTTACAGCAGATAAATCCTGCAACATATTTTCACCAAAGGCCAAATTAAGTTGCTTTCCAAACAGCACCAGGGGACAAAAGATTTGACTGGCAACTCTGAATATGGAACTAAGGGCTGGCTACCATTTTAGATGCTCAAAACACAGCACAAAAGCTTCCTATGGTTGGTGCGGAAGGTAAAGGATGAAAGAGATGCAAAAAGGTAAAAGCCACTTACACATAAAATGCTTCTAAATTAAAAAAGAAAGCAAATTTCATTGTTTTCCCTTTCCTGCCTCCCAAAGGAAAAAAAAAATCAGTTTTTTGCCAAGTTGCATCACCCCAGAATCATAGCCTCCACTAAACTTCGTAAATGTGATATCACAAAAGACTTTCAGATTCATGTCATCTCTTGTTTGCCTGGCAGAGATCAGCATTACTAATACAAGGCTTCATAAAACTTTAAGACCACCTGGTAAAACACAGCTCAAAGATTTAAGGGTACAAAATGAAACCACAAAAGGACTCAAAAAAAAAAGGAAAATAGTTTTACAATCCTGCGGTAAAGACGATCTTTTTCTAAGCTTTACATAAAACCCAAAAATTGTAAAGGAAAAGAATGTATTATATAAAAATCATAAACTTGTTTGCCAAGTCACTATAAATAAATATGAATGATATACTGGGAAAATACCTGTGACATACATGACAGAGTTTTCAAAGTACACCAATAAATCAATAAGAAAAAGATTAAAAGTTGAATAGAAAATTTAGCAAGAAACATGAATAAGCAATTTATAGAAGACATAAAAATGGTTTATAATAAGAAAAAAATGCTCAACCTTACTACCAAAGATAGACAAAGAGAAACAAGATTATTTTAATGCCTAACCCATTAACAAAGATTAAACAAGTTAGTAAAGAGCTGGCCTGGTGGTGCAGCAGTTAAGTTTGCACATTCCACTTCAGCGGCCCGGAGTTCACTGGTTCGGATCCCTGGTGCAGACATGGCACTGCTCAGCAAACCATGCTGCGGCAGGCATCCCACATATAAGGTGGAGGAAGATGGGCACGGATGTTAGCTCAGGGCCAGTCTTCCTCAGCAAAAAGAGGAGGATTGGCAGCAGATGTTAGCTCAGGGCTAATCTGCCTCAAAAAAAAGATAAATAAACAGGTTAGTAGTTTAGAAAAGATATGACAAAATAGGTACTGTAAACAGTGGAAATGTATATTATTATTATCCTTTGAGTAATTTTGTGATAAGATTTTACAGGCAGATACCCAGTGACCTATCAACTCCATTTTACTTTCTATCCATTTCATTTCTAGGAATTTAACTGACAGAAATACTCACATGAGTATGAAAATATATACACGTTTAAAAATGGTTGATGGAACAATTTTTATAATAGAAAATTAGAAAGCAAAATGTCTACCAAGAGTGAATTTAATGAAATTAAAATTTATAATATCTACAATCAATGTAGCCACTAAAAAAATAAAGTAAATCAACATGCCTTGACATGGAAAGATATCAATAATAAATTAAGTGAAAAAAGGGAGTTAGAAAATAATATTTATAATAAAACCCTATTTATATTAATCTATATGCAATATATTAAAATTTTAAAGAATACCTTTCAAATCCAAAAAAACTAAACTTACAAATAATGTGTCCTAAATTTTCAATGAGATTTTATCTTTATAATTAGCAGAAAAAAATTATTTTTTAAAATAAAAAGACCAACTCAATTTTAAGTATAGTGTATGACTGATACAAATCCAATCATCTCCTGAATGACCAGTTTCTTCAAGACAAGTTAAAAGACTTAAGGAGTCAGATTAAAATGTTTACTATTTGAGGTATCAGAAGTCTATTATGGGAAACTGACCCTAGAGAAAAGACAGCATAACCCATGGCTTTGATGAATCCATGGTACAGCAATTATGGCATCAAGACGTGGGTCCAACAGCTGTCCTGCCTCTTGGTTATATTCATCGCATAAGTGGGTACAAAGATAACCTATCCACAGTAAGCAGGCTCGCCTAGTTCTAACAGAGTGGAATTTCATTTAAGATACTGAAATCTATCACTAAAGATAGGTATCTGGAAAAAAAATCTAACAGGAGTAGTAATTTCACTTTATCCATGCCCAGAAAGAGGCAGAAATAATGTTACACACAGCAAATTAACTTTTTGATCTAGAAAACAAATTCTGCAAGAAGTGAGTCAATATACAGTTTCTTCGCAAGTTTCCTTCTATGGTGTAACATCCTTCAAATTGGGAAACAAAAGCAACTACTGCCATATTTGAAGATAAAAACATCCCTTTTTGCCTCAATCTAAAAGATGTCATAATTGAGATAAAAAGTTTGAAACAGAGTAAACAATATGAATGCAAAACGCTGTGGGGGATTAAGATTCCTGTTAGTATGGAAATATTCCTTTCACCAGGTATTCTCATTTTGAAAAAAATTCTGACTTTCCCAGACTGTTGTATCTTAAATTTTGGAAAAGTCTGAAAGAGCCAAATCTATGAGCTTGACTAGGCTCCATACTGCCCTCACTTGGGAACCGTAAGCCCCTGGCGGCCCCTTTTTCCCTTTTCTGGATAAACAAAAAAGTAGAACTACTGGTTTCTGGCTTGATGTTTTCTTCTATTCTCAAAATTTTTAAAAAATAATTTGTTTTTACTTCTTAAAAAATCTAGATTCATCATATATGTTTGTTTATTTTGAACATACTTTTCACAAAAGGATAGTTCACCCTAATTTTTTTACAACTGTCTTCTACTTTTCATTTGGGAAAAAAAGCTGGAAAGAAGGAAAACAAAGAGATCTTATACATTTTTATTCTGTTTCCCATTTTTTAAAGTACAGAATAATTAAATATACACCCATTGTTTCTTTTTAGTAGTAATATTAGACAAAATGTTAGGAAAGATGTTGTCAACTAATCATATAAGCACTCATTACCAACCCATGATACATTATATATTTCTTTGCCTTTTACTTTCACTTATATTTACTCTCATAAATTCCTCAGAATTGATTTACAAGTTTCTAAAAGACTTTTTTACTTGAATGTTCTATATGTCAGCCTAACTTGAGGTTAACCTCAATGGGCAGATGCTGTAACAGGCAGGGTTGACTTCCCCAGAAGAAGGGGTCGAAGCTGTAAGCTACTTCTTTCCCTGAAAGACCAATGCTCACACATGCACTGCATCTCTCCAAGGACCTGGGATTTCATATTCAATGTTGGCAGTTCAAGAAATCAACTTAGGGGCTGGCCCCGTGGCCGAGTGGTTGAGTTCGCGCGCTCTGCTGCAGGCGGCCCAGTGTTTCGTTAGTTCGAATCCTGGGCGCGGACATGGCACTGCTCATCAGACCACGCTGAGGCAGCGTCCCACATGCCACAACTAGAAGAACCCACAACGAAGAATACACAACTATGTACCGGGGGCTTTGGGGAGAAAAAGGAAAAAATAAAATCTTTAAAAAAAAAAAAAAGAAATCAACTTAAAGGATCATTCTAGAACACTAAAAACAAGATCCACTTCCTAGTGTTAAGTTAGACTGCTGAGCTTCTTTATACTTTAAATGTGCGATTAAAACAAATCAAAACCAAAATTAAAAGCCCAATCATAAAAGCACACTGCAGTTTCAGGACTTTTAACACAGCAGAGTGCAAAGTCACAGTCAGGAGAGGGGCCAGGTTTCCTTCAACCTAGAAAAATCCAAAAAGTTCTACCAAAAAATCAAAAGAAGATCCCATTTGACTTTTTTCCATCAAACTTCTCAGTCCACAAGTATGTCTCACATTAAGTCATCACATTTCAAAATGTGTAATATGCTTTATGTAAATGTTACTTATGCAGGCCAATAATGCTTTGCATGGGTAGATCACTATGCCACTTAGAAAGCAGTGTCATTTTCATATCCGATTTGATCTTCACAAAAGTAAGGCATATGGCTATTACTTACAAGGTACAAACGGCAACAATAGAGACTCAGAAGTGAAATCACTTGCTCAACATCATTAAACATCCTGACTCCCAATCCAATGCTCTTTCTACATTTCATCATGCTGGCAAGAGAAACCAGAAGTAAGGTTTTAGGATAGTGATTTATGTACAAACACTGAAGAAAAATTAGATTTCTGACTTCCTGTGATGAGAGAGGAAAACCTCCAACTCAGCTTACTCATTTTCTAATACTTCCTTCAGAAAACCCTACAGACCCTTAAATAGATTTCCAAACATTAAATGCCCTTTAAAAAAAAAAAAAAAAAGCCCTAAATTTAGCAGTAAGTTGCAATCCTCCTCACATTATAGAGCTAAATCTCATGTTAGAACTCAAATTGAGGGTTTTTTTCAAGTTTAGCTGGTGCAATACATTAGACATGACCTTTGAAACCGATCCATATATTTTAACAGTTTTAATTTAGTCAAAACTGCAGAAATGCCAGGAAGAAAAGTCTTAAAAATGTAAGTTATCACTTACAATACAGCAACTTCCTCAACTTAACCACACACAAACACAAAAATATTCAGCCTCTAGTAGTTCTGCATTGTTAGATGAGTCTGCATTTTCTGTTTTAAAATACTCTGGGCTTAATAGGCCCTGACTGTGTCCATATTCTTTACGTGTCAGAAACTATTAATTCTATGATCTTAGCAGTTCACACCTAATTTTTAAAAATCTTTATTTAACTTGGATAAGAATACAATTACACAACCTGGATAACAACACTGCGGAACCCAGTTAGTAAATCAGATTAAGCAATGATGAATGTTTTTTATGCCCTGTAAATGGACCGAAGTATCTAATCAGATATTGAGCTGACACAGTACACAAAATACACAAAATTAAAGGGAGGAAAATACTGAAAAGAAATTGAAATGTGAGGAGAGAAGCAAAGCTCCAAAGAAGACAAGCTAAGAAAACAAAGTCTGAATACTACAGTTTGAAAAACAAAAAAGCTTCAGAATGGATATTTTATTAAGAGTTAATGGACACTTGGAGTAGAGGTAACCCCAATTTTCCAAGACTGATAACTGCAAAAATACACAGAATAGTCCTATCGAAGAACCATGTGGCTCTTTCTTTATGACAGAAAAAAAATGTGGGCTAAATAATATGCTACTTACCCATTCATATCCAACATACTCGTAACAGAAAACAAGACAAAGACAAACACAATCCAAAATATCAGACACATAAAACACAGTATTCCAAGTAATTCAATGAAAAAAAACTTAAAATGCCCCATTTTATAATAATTGCTTAACTTCTTTATTTCCACTGGTAAATCCTTACAATTAATTTAAAAAATTCTGCTATATCCAGATCTTTTAAGATTAATATGCCCATCTTTTGTCACCTGATGGAGTTACAGGAATAATCAAGATTGCAGCACCTTAACGGAAGAAAGGCTAAGCACTTTTGTCTTTGATTTTACTGTACAAAGTGAAAACAGATCAAAATAAGAGGAGATGGATAAATGCTAAGAATTATTGTCATATCTGGGCTTTCTTCCTTTCCAGTCCAACTAATGCATTTCTTGTCCCTTCTCGACAAATAACTACACATATTTCTTATTCATACAGTCTGTCATTGCAGTAACAGGGGTTCTGCCTGTGTTTTTTGTTGTTGTTATTTGCTTTTTAAAATAACATTTAAAGAATCTACATAACTGGAATTGCTGCACCTGTATCTTTTTTAAAAAAATTTTTCTACAGAAAATTTGGAAAATACCAGAAACCATAATGAAAAAACTATTTGTATTTACACCACTTGATCACTTTTATAACTATGACTATCCTTTGAGTCTTATTCTGATAGATATACAATCGCTTCTAGTTCTATAGTTTAGTTTACAAAATCAGAATTACACTATTTCCTAACCTGTTTTCATTTAAAAATTAGTATTTCCCACACCAATATTATTTGAGAATGATTTTTAGTGGCTTCCTTCACTAGAATCCCATCCTTAGGGTAAAGGGTTAAATATTATGCATTAAAATAAGACCCTCAATTTCTCCCATTCTTTCCCCTTTATGATCAGAGCTGAGGAAAGAATAGTAAACCAGCCACAGTAGCGTCCAAGGTGTGAAAAACGTCCCCCTGAGAAATGTGGGGCCTAAGAAGATTCAAACCCTAAGCCAAAGATATAATGCGCTAACAGCGACGTTTCAAGTACTGTCCAGTGGATGTGACCTTACTGGAGAAGGCAAATCTCCTAAATTCGCAGTACTAAAGTAGTTACCTCTTCGAGCTAAAAGCTAGCTGCATTCCGTTTTCTAATAACACTGGAGTGAAGCAGTGCAAATTTCACCCACTCAACCAAGTATCTTAATTGGCTGAGTTCGTTAAAACTGGCGCTCCCAATAGCAAAGAGTTGGATTCATTAGACAAAAATAAACATGTAACGTGTATAAGGCACTATGTGCACAGCTGCTACGCAGGACTTATCGATTAGGAAGACCGACGCTAAAAGGGACCGGTGAGGGGAGAAAGGATAGGGAGGAGAATTTCATCATTATTAGGCTGGCGTACGAGGAGAAATCTCAGCTCCATTATTTAATCTTTCTATTCCTGGCATCACGGGGCTTCAACGTCACCAAAAAAGACAGGCCGGCTGAAACCCCGGCAGAGTGACGCACATAACATCTTACCATATGGATTCTCATCAATCAGAACCGAGAAGCGCCCCAAGCCAGCCCGGTGAAGGAAGGCGGGTCCGTCCCCCGGGCCGTCAGAACCCCGACACCCCCAGATCACCGCTCCGGTCTGCACGCGTGGGTCGGAAGCTTCAGGATCGCCCAACCAGACTCCTCAGGGTCCGGCTCGGGCCGCCGGGGCTGCAGACTCGCGTTCCGAGGAGGCCACCCGTGCGGCAGCAATCGCAGGCGCCAGGAGTCAAGCCCCGGCCCGAGCAGCCCCCGCCTCAGAGGAGATCCTGCGACTGCCTCCGCCAGGCGGCTGAGTCGCGGATACCGGCCAGGGCCCCGACAGTCGGCCACGACTCCTCTCCCGGGTTCCAGGTTCGTCCGGGGCCGTACCTGCAGGGGCAGCGCCACCTCCGCCCGACTGCGCCGGCTGTCGCGGTGGCGGCGGTCACAGCTCCAGGCTCGGTGACGCCTCTCATAAAAACAACAACCTGCTCGCGGGCGTCCGCAGCCGGGAGGCGGCGGCCGGCGGGGCGCCGCAGCGCATGCCGGAACTCGTAGTCCAGTACGCGCCTCATGTCCGCCGGCGGCTGAGGAAAGAACTACGACTCCCGAAGAGGAGCGCAGCCCGCCGCGGGGAGGCTGCAGGAAGCCGGGCCTGGCGGCCGCGATCCTCACAACATCCGGGCTCCAGCGCTGAAGAGGCGCCGCGGATGGTTGCTATGGAGACGGGCTGCTACAACCACTCGAAAGCTTCGCGGTTTCACCCTGAAGGACTACTCCCTGAATTAGGCGGATTAGTTTATACACCCTGATCCAGCTGACGGTTCGCCTTCTCTTTGTTGCTTTGATTGAGTGTAGTAAAGAGGCCGGGCGTCTCCCGGGCGCTCGCTGGCTTTCTTGCCATCCGCTAAAGGAAAAGACTGCGGTTGCCGAAAAAATAAAGAAGATATCGAGAATGACCGAGTACGACGGGGTGGGTTTGGACAGAGGGCTGGATGTTTTTGACCGTGGGCACTCTTTGCTATAAATTTGGGGCCACCCCGCACTCCCACCTACCCCACCCCCAAAAAAACACCTTTCTAGGCAACCACTGGGCTAAAGGATGTAAATATGCCTTGCATTAAGCCAGAATTGCCTCTGAAGGTATAAAAATGATTAGGGATGGTATGCAACTTGTACCCCTTTGCAAACTGTGCAGTGATAGCTTTGAACAAGAAAAACGTACCTTGTTAATTTTAGATTTTTTTTTTTACATTATGCCTTGTTCAAAAAAGGATATGAGCCCCCCAAAAAGAATATATTGCATGTATACTCACTTTTGCTGGAAACAGTGGAAAGTTAAGATTTAATTCTCTGTCCTCTAATTACGGCAGAAAAAGACAACATTAACAAGGACGACGGTGGGCCTGAGCCGAAACAAAACGCTGCCTCAAAATTAGACTCGTAGGTTGTTTTTGCTTTTGGTGTTCCTATAGTTAACATCAACTGTGGCACAACACCTACAAAGAAAAAACGATTCTTAATTTTATAATTACAGCTTCCGCAATGGGCATTTTTATTATTTCAATGGCTTGTTTTTATTTATCTTTTAAAAAATGTGTTTATAACGAAGGACTTTGAAAAGTCAAAGTGTCTTGGATTTCTCTAATTCTAGGAGAGCCTGAAAATTAAATTAGTAAGAAAACTAATACCATCTATTTGTAGATTTATATTCTTTTCAAGGCACTTCACAGGCTAATTAAGACAATTTTAAGAGAATCATTTACAATTTTAATTAACCTTTTTATCCTTAACTAAACAGTTGCTGACCCAATGTGTAACCTGGCAGAAAATTTAGAATAGTCCTATTTATTATTTGCATTAGTCTGTTTTGTTTTGTTTTTAATTGTATCTAGTTTGAACTCTACATTTTAAGAATATCAGATTTGAACAGGGTGAAGCCCAAATAAGAAAATGGCACTGAGGGCCTATGACATAAAGTAAAAGCAATGGGTATTTTGTTTCTAAGTTTATAAACATTTGTGAATTATCCTGGAGGTCTAAAAGATTTAGGTAGACACTAACTTTTCCAGATTATGTGGTACAAATTATGCTAACAAAATTTATCAGCTAATTTGTCTTTTATTTTGACTAGATTTGGTTCACTGTATTACATTTTGAGCCAAAGCCAATCAGAATTTTAGAGCCAGCTGTAGAGGGAGATTTGATGAAGGAAAGTCCCCTGTGGCTGAGGTTGCTCTGAGGACACCTGACTGGGTGTCCATAAAGTAAGTTAGAGTTGGCACTTTTCCCCACAAGTCACAGGGCAACCACTTCCCACCTAAGAAGGCTTCCCTGTCCTGAGGAAACAGACATTTTGAGAAAAGCTAACCCATCGAGATACCATAGGATTCTGGTGACTTATCCAATGTCTGTGCTCTTGATATTTAAAACACATTAATAGGCAGTGTCAAAAAGAATAAATAGGGCCGGCCCGGTGGCCCAGTGGTTAAGTGTGCACGTTCTGCTTCAGCAGCCGGGGTTCACTGGTTTGGATCTCAGGTGTGGACATGGCACCGCTTCACAAGCCATGCTGTGGCAGGCATCCCACGTATAAAGTAGAGGAAGATGGGCATGGATGTTAGCTCAGGGCCAGTCTTCCTCAGCAAGAAGAGGAGGATTGGTGACAGATGTTAGCTCAGGGCTAATCTTCCTCAAAATAAATAAATAAATAAATAGCAAGTTCTGATGAGTTCTGCTTCCAGCTTTGCCAGCTTCCTACAAGATTATGAGTATTAGTAAATTGTAGTATACTAATATAAAGTAGCATTAACCTATATATTTCAGAACTGAATTCTGTAAGATCATACATATGCACTGAGGTAAACCTGCAAAAAAAGATGGTAAAAATTGATTCCATTTATATAACAATTTATCGTTTACATCCGATTTTCTTTCATTTTATCTCCACGACCACAGGAACTATGGCAGATTTTTTTTTTACCAATTTTACAGACAATATATAAACAAAGATGAAATGATGATAAAGGATTGGAACCTAGGTCACAGTTCCTGCCTTGTGCTACTCCAACCATATTGATAATCATTTAAATCTGAACAAAGCAAAAAAAAAAAGACAGAAAGAAAGTGGACTAAATACTTCACATTTGCAAATATGAACTCAAGATTTTAAAACAAATAGGTTCCTGACATTGGAAAACTTAACTTTGCTGAGATGTCAAGTAGAATAACCCAGGAATTCAGGGTGAGCTGGGTTATGCTAAAGAGGAACCTAACTAACCTGACCCAAATTTGAAACTCAAAAAGGCCTGTCCTCACTTAAACCTGACACAACTCAGTAAATATTCTTATCTCCATTTTAGAATTGGAGAAACTGAGATTGTATTTGCTAGTTTAAGGATTTCTTAAAGGGTCTCAGCCTGATGAATTACAAGAAGCTACTGTAGAGTTTTGAAGGAAAAAAACTTTATTGTATATAAACAATCTTCTCTTTAATTCAACATGAAAAAGTCAGAGTTATAGCACCCTGCCAAACACTATGAGGATAGATATAATAATATAATTTCTGATCTGGAAGGACTCAGATCTTAAGTATTCCAAAAGTTGCCAAATTTTCTTTTTTTGTTTTTGTTTTGAGGAAGATCAGCCCTGAGCTAACATCTGCCACCAATCCTCCTCTTTTTGCTGAGGAAGACTGGCCCTGAGCTAACATCCATGCCCATCTTCCTCTACTTTATATGTGGGACGCCTACCACAGCATGGCTCAACAAGTGGTGCCATGTCACACCCAGGATCTGAACTGGCAAACCCTAAGCCGCTGAAATGGAACATGCGAACTTACCCGGTGCACCACGGGGCTGACCCCAGGTTTGTTTTTTTTAACTATCAAAATTTTTGGCCTACATGGACACCACAGAGTGCATTGTATTAAGGGCCTTATCACAAGAAAATATACACTTTCCTTTATGCTTTTCAGATAAAAAATCACTTTCCTATTGTTACATTTGGAGAGCCCTGATATCTGAATCCTCAGATTAGGAAACAAAACCATCTAATCCATCTCCTTTGTTTTATATTTATAGGACAAGGAACTTGAATCCTTGTAAAATAATCTCATCAAAGTCACACAGCTATTACCACTGCCAACATCAGAACCCAGAACTGACGACACCTATGTGCTTTTTATGACTCTTAGACCAGGAGGTAAACAAATACAAATTTCCCCATTAGTCTGCTTCACGTGTTCTTGTATAATCCATACAGGTGTCATGTACCTGGCCCGATGGCCCTCCTTCTCTCATAGCCTCACACTCCATAGCCTGCCTCTCAAAGACCTCTCTAACTCCTGACCACAGCTTACCCACATCTTTCATAACAAGTGGGTAGCCTAGTACTCACAGTGTGATCCAGGAATCAGCAGCATGAGCATCACCTGGGACTTTGCTGGAAATGCAAAATCTTGGCTCACCCCAGAGCTAAGACAGAAATCTACATTTTAACCAGATTTCTGGGTATTTCATATGTACATAAAAGTAAGAGAAATGCTGCACTAGAGAACATGGAGAAAGAACTTCTAGTTTCAGATAACCTCTCAGTGTTAGTACTACCAAGTAGTACTAGTAGTTAGTACTACCAAGATTTTGTTTCTGATTAGCAAGGTCAAAGGAATGAAGTAGGCCATAAAGGTGCCTGGGTCAGTGAATAGCTAGAGTTTTTTTTCTTCCTTTTTTTTTATGATTTTTTTTTTGGGGGGGAAGATTAGCCCTGAGCTAACATCTGCTGCCAATCCTCCTCTTTTTTGCTGAGGAAGACTGGCCCTGAGCTAACATCTGTGCCCATCTTCCTCTACTTTATATGTGGGAGGCCTACCACAGCATGGCTTGCCGAGCGGTGCCATGTCTGCACCTGGGATCCCGGCCGCTGAATCCCGGGCCACTGAATCGGAACATGAGAACTTAACGGCTGTACCACCAGGCTGGCCCCCTGGATTTCTAACAAGATAGATATTCATAAAATAATGGTCTTATTCCCAAGAACTGACCAATGAGGTTTTTCTGAGGCAAAAGATTAAAGGCTCTCAGATCAAGATATGAAGACAATAGAAAAAAACTAAACATTCAAAGCCTCTGTAAATTACAATGTCAGTTTTTGCAAAAATGGATAGTTACCTGGAGAGCAGCAGCAAAAAAACAAAAAAAGACTAGCAATGTCATCTCTAACACTGGCGTTTCCAATAGGGAAATTTAAAATAAGAAAAAGGCTTTTTCCTCTTGTGGAAAAACAGCAGCAGAAAAGTATTCTTGGATTGGATTTTCAAAAAGCCATCAAGTGACCCACAAGAGTTCTCAAAAACATTTAAAGAAGCCCGCTGAAAAGTTTCTTTGCCTTATGATTGTCATTAAAATAAGGCAAAACGTGAGAACATAGAATATGCAGTATGGTACTGAAGCCAGGTACCTGAGGGTTACTGGAAATATTCAATAAGATTACCTTTCAACCTTGTTCCCAACACAGACATAAATGAAAAGAAGTTAATCTTGTCAATTTGCTGTTTTCTTGTTTAAACTGAGGGGTGACTCAAGGCCACAAGGATTGATGAGCTTTTACAGAAGAAAAAAATGCCTTCAAGGAAGTTAGATCCCCAGATAACCAGCCCCTAGTTGCCTTTGACACCCAGAAGTCACATTGCCCAAGGGCTTCTTTGAGGATAGAAACACAGATTACCCCTTTGTTTCTCTGAAACTCCTGCCAAGTCCCTTAGCTCTAAAAAATCTCCTGCTTTCTTCTCTTGTGAAGGCAGATTTGAGAAAACCTATCCTCCTGCCTTCTCATTTTGTCCAATTCAAATAAACCTTTCTCCACTTCCAAGCACGGATGTCTCACTGTTTGACTTACTGTGCACTGGGCACATGAACTCGAGATTAAGAGGTTCAGTATCAGTATTACCTCATTTTATATACTAAATATAGTATATAATATATATTTTTTTTATATACTATATACATATACTGTATAAGCTTACAAACTTTATAAATTCTATGGAAGAAATGGAGTGAGTAGAAGAGATTTGAGCAGACAAATAATCCAGGCTCCCTTGTTTTACACACAGACAACTGGGGTTTGGAGAATCTGATTTACCCAAGTTCACATTCTCAACAATGTAGGACCAGAACCTGGGTCTCCTAACTACAAGTTCTTTTCACTATACTTGATTCATATTTTTAAAGTCCCTTTTCACAGAAAAATACTTTCGAAGAGTTTATTAAAGGCATTGTTCAAGTAAACATTACTAGTTGACTGAAGAGTTCATTGAATATGGTTTAATGACAGTTTTAAATGAAAAACAAGACTTTAGGAATGTGTTTATGGGGAAAACATTTTAGCTCAGGTCCATTTCAACTCATAGCACCTTTTTATTTTTCAAGATTATAACCAGCCACAAGTACATTTAAAACACAAGTAGATATAAGACAATATATATGTATAAATGTTCTTACTTATATTTATGATTTTCCCAACCAGAAACACAAATGAAATTGAGTTTGACGAGATTTTCACATATTGAAGTATATGGAGTAATTATTCATATCCAAGACTGATTCAGCTTGAACTAAAAAAGCCTGAGTTTGGCCTATCAAACATACATTGTACATCTGCTTTAACTATTAAAGAATGGCTCTCAAGATAAGAATGCATACTTCCCCTCCTATGCCCTATTGGTAATGCCCATATTAGTCCCTTTCCCAACATCAGTGGCATGTTGACCTGCTAATTTGCAACTGAATACGTCTTTGAAACTTTCATGAATATGTATCCTGGGCATGTTTAATGTATGTTCTTTGTTCTAAAAATATATAAAATTGTACTGCAAACCATGCTTCTTCTGAATGCTTTCTTCCTTTATGGAAAAGGCCTTCCTGGGTGATAATACTCAGTTTGGCTCAAGTAAAACTCAACTTATCTCTTATCTATAGAATGGTTATTGATTATTTTTGCATAGACAAGTTTATAAAGGATTAACCATTGCAAGTCTTTCAGAAAAAATTAAGCAATATAATACAATCTCCAGGTGAAGTTTATTAACTGAAACATCTATTCATAGTAACAGAACTTTAGGGACCCCCCCTCCCATCAGGTTGTAATTATTCCAAGATAATTAAACCAGGACTGGATTAATATTTATCTACATCAATGTAAGGTTGAGGAAAAAACTATTTAAGAAACAATTTTCAAGTACTTTATTAGTATTTTTGGCATAAACAATATAATTAAAATATCCATCTAATCAGTACACCTTTCAAGTCTTTTGTAAGTAATGCTGTAGATTTTTTCTGCAATTAATTTTCTTAGGATAGATTTCAAAACTAAAATTTCAGGATTCAAAATCTTGAACATTTTAAAGTTTGTAATGCATTGTGTTATTTTTTTAAAATGGGGTTATATTAATTTACCTAGTAATTATCAATGCGAAGTGCTATTTCATTGCCAAAATTGGGTCTCAGATTTTTTTTTTTTTGAGGAAGATTAGCCCTGAGATAACATCTGCTGCCAATCCTCCTCTTTTTGCTGAGGAAGGCTGGCCCTGAGCTAAAATCCGTTCCCATCTTCCTCTACTTTATATGTGGGATGCCTACCACATCATGGCTTGCCTAGCGGTGCCTTGTCCACACCTGGGATCCGAACTGGGAAACCCCGGGTCGCCGAAGCAGAACATGCGCACTTAACCACTGCACCACTGGGCCAGCCCCTCAGATTTTTTTATAAAACACTCCCTGTGGTTTTCATCTACATTTTTAAAAATACCATATGTTTCCTACCTAGATATATTTTACCTTTGAGAATAGAATGTTAATTATCTTTGCTTTATCAGAATTGCAGTATTTTGCTTACTTTTTATGTAGGAATAAAAAAGACTCTTATGAGGTAAACATAGTAATCCTCTGTCATTCTTTCTAGGTAGCATTCCCAGTCTGTAGTCTACCTTTTAATTTTGGTTAACTGTATTTTCATGTATAGATTAGAGCGTTAAATGCATCAATCTTTTCCTTTATAATTTCGTTTGTAACTTTTAAATTTATAATGTCTTCCTTTCTCAAGGGTTAAAATACCTTCCTCTGAATTTCTAGTTTTTCTAAAATGTGATTTTAAATCAGTATTTAATTAATTCATCTGAAATTTATTTTGATAATACTTGAAGGTGAAGACCTACATTTTAAAAAATAACTAGCCAATTTCCCAACATTACTGAGCTGGTTTCCTAGGTTTTTGTCTTTTATATAATAAAATGTAAGCTCTAGGAACTTTATATTGTTCATTGCTGTATTCTCAGTATCTAACAACACCTGGCACACAGTAGATACTCTCAGTAAGCATTTGTTGAATGAGTGAATGATTGATATATAAGGTCTATATAGTTTGATCCATTTGAATTCTTTCATCTTCATTATTGAAGCTTGATGTTCTTTATAGACTTGACTTTACTAAGGACAAAGCACATTATATGCATATGCTAGAAAGCTATATGCACTTCTGTATCCATTCTTTTTAATACCTTGCTTCCTCTCTCCCCAAATAGCCAAATTGTTTATATTTTATGTATTTACTAAATTTATTTTATGTATATATATAAATTTAATTTACATGTTAAACTGTAGTTAATGGCACCACCATCTACCCATATGTTTGTCCAGAAAAATAGGGTCTTCTTTGATCTGTCCCTCTTTCTCACCACTCACATCCAATCAATCACCAGGTCCTGTGAATTCTACTTCTAAAATAGTTTCAAATGTGTTTACTTGACTCTCTTTGCCATCACCCTACTATAAATCATCATCCGTCACATGGACTACTGTAGCTCCTCTCCACATCCATTCAAGGCCCTGACAGCAGCCAAAGTAATCTCCCTAAAAGTGATGTCAGTAAGACCGTGCAGAATGCCGCCCCTGCCTCTAGTCTCATCTCAAGCCATTTTCACTCTAACTAGACTTTGGCCACACTGACTTTTTCTTTGTTCCCAACTCTATCTTTTCCTTTGAAGTCTTCCAGTCTTAGATTCAATGACACTTCACCAGACTGGTCTTCCTTAGCCCCTCACACTAGGTTAGAATCCCCTATATGTCTTCATAAATATCTTATATTTTTTTCTTGATAACACTTAGTACAATCGTAATTATTCAGTTAGTTATGTAATTGTTTGCTTAGTGGCTATTCCCTACAGGGCTAAGATCCCTGAATGTTTGTCTTGTTTCCTTGTCACTCTAAAATTCAGCTGTACATCTCTTCTAACTACGACTTATTGCAGATTTCTCTATGATTTATAAATGTTTTTATAAATTCTCATAGTTCCAGTATAAGGTTTTAAAAAGCTATCTCACACATACTTTTGATTAGTTTGCTCTGTATAGATGTATGTCATTTATCTCAAGAGAATAGGATTCCTGAAAAACGGACTGGATGGGGCTAGGTTTTTTGTTTTCTTTTGGTTTTCCAGCTTTATTATTTATTGAGAAATAATTGACATATAGCATTGTGTAAGTTTAAGGTGTACAAGGTGATGATTAGATCTAAGTATATATTGTAAAATGATTACCACAATAAGGTTAACACATACATTACCTCACATAATTACAATTTTTTTGTGTGTGGTGAGAACATTTAAAATCCACTCTTTTAGCAACTTTCAAGTATACAATACAGTATTGTTAACTATAGTTACCACGCTGTACATTACATCCTCAGAACTTCTTATAATTGGAAGTTTGTACCCTTTGACCATCATCTCTCCATTTCACCCACCCCCTAGATCCTGGCAACCACCATTCTACCATTTCTATGAATTTGGCTTTTTTTCCCTTTTTTTTTAGATTCTATATATATGTGAGATCATACAGTATTGGTCTTTCTCTGTCTGACTTATTTCACTTAGTATGGGCCTCAAGGTCCATCCATGTTATCACAAATGGCAGGATTTCCTTCTTTTTTATAGCTGAATATATTCCATTTTGTATATACATATATGTGTGTGTGTATATATATACACCACATCTTTATCCATCCATCCACGAATGAACACTTAGGTTGTTTCCATATCTTAGCTATTCTGAATAATACTGCAATGAACATGGGAGTGCAGACATGTCTTCGAGATAGTGATTTCATTTCCTTTGGATATATACCCAGAAATGGAACTGGTGGGTCATATGGTAGCTCTATTTTTAACTTTGTGAGGAACTTCCATACTGTTGTCCATAGTGACTGTACCAATTTACATTCCCAACAAGGGTCCTTAAGGGTTCCCTTTTCTCGGCACCTCCCTGACAGTTATCTCTTGACTTTTTGATAATAACCATTCTACAGGTGTGAGGTGATAGCTCACTGTGATTTAGATTTGCATTTCCCTGATGATTAGTGTTACTGAGCACCTTTTCATGTACCTATGGCCCATTTGTATGTCTTCTTTGGGAAAATGTCTGTTCAGATCATCTGCCCAGTATTTAATTGGAATTTTTGTTTTGCTATTGAGTTATGAGTTCTTCCGATATTTTTGATGTTAACCACTTATCTGATATATAGTTTGCAAATATTTTCTCCCATTCCATAGGTTGCCTCTTCATTCTGTTGTTTCTTAAGCTCTGCAGAAGCTTTTCAGTTTGATGTAGTCACATTTGTTGATTTTTGTTTCTTCTAGGAATTTTTTTTTTATTTTTTATTTTTTTTCCTTTTTCTCCCCACAGCCCCCCGGTACACAGTTGTATATTCTTCATTGTGGGTCCTTCTAGTTGTGGCATGTGGGACGCTGCCTCAGCATGGTTTGATGAGCAGTGCCATGTCAGCGCCCGGGATTCGAACCAATGAAACCCTGGGCTGCCTGCAGCAGAGCGCGAGAACTTAAGCACTCGGCCACGGGGCCAGCCCCTCTTCTAGGAATTTTACAGTTTCAGGTCTTACCTTTAAGTCTTTAATACATTTTAAGTTAATTTTTGTGAGTAGTGTATGACAGGCTTGGGGCTAGGTTTAAATAATTATGTTTTTTTCAGAACTTTATAATTGAGAATGATTTTATGTGTTTATATTTTAGGATAAGAAAAGTAATTCAGCTTCAAATTCAGACACAGAAATGAAAGCTGAACAACTGCCTCCTTGTGTGAACCCCGGCAACCCTGTGTTTTCATGTATGTTGGACCCAAAGACACTCCATACGGCTACCTCCCTATCAAAACCTACAATGATTATGTATAAAACCAATTCAGGTAGTTATGGTGAATTCTTACCTATGCCACAGTTTTGTCCTTGCATTTATAGTCCAAAGGAGCAAGTATTTTCAAGCCATATCAGAGCTACGGGATTTTATCAAAATAACACTCTGAACACTGCACCTGACAGAACCAGAACCCTTGATTTTCCTAATTTTCAACATACTCTATGAATATGTTCCTTTGTGTATTTAAGAGAGAATATACTCAGCAAAAATGAGTTTGAAATCTAAGGCTAGAATACCTAATTTGAAATATAAAATGACTTAATTTTTTAAAATACCTTAACTAAATAAAGCCTTTCAACTGATAACTGAATGACAGTGACTTCTTAAATAAAATGTGTTCAAGGGCCTGGCCCTGTCACGTAGTGGTTAAGTTTGGTGTACTCGATTCGGTGGTCTGGGTTTACAGTTTCAGATCCCAAGCGCAGACCTACACCACTCGTCAGCCATGCTGTGGTGGTGAGCCACATATAAAGAGGAGGAAGATTGGCACAGATGTTAGCTCAGGGCTAACCTTCCTCAGCAAAAAAAAAAAAAAAAAGTGTTCAAAATAGCAAAATAAAAGCTGGAAAGCATTTTAGTACATTTTATCTTTCTTTAGTATGTGTACTCCAAAAGCTTCAAAAGGCTGTCAGGATCTCAGTTGTCTACCGAGTAGATTTATCAAAACAAAGGAACACAGGAGCTCTAAGAAAAAAGTTGAATTAAGGAAGATTCTGACCAGTAATTTCCCACTTTTCAACTAATGGCTTAGACCATTAGTTCTGGGGGAATGTTAGTTCCCACTGCTAGGCTGGTGGAAGATAGGACATTATTCATTCATTCATTTAGCAATGAATGGCAGGCACTATTCTATAAAAATGGAACACAAATAAAAGATAGTTCTTTTATGGTTTCAGTGAACAATATTTTGGGGGAAATGAGATTAGCAACTTAATAACAAGTGATAGTTTATGTAACATAAAGTATGCAGACACAGAGACAGAATTGCTCAAATTGAGACCAAGAAGATCAGGATAAATAACCTGGAGAAGGTAAAACCAAATCAAAGGAAAGTCAGTCCAAGGAGAAGAAATGATAAGTATAAAAGTGCAAAGATGTGAGAGAATGTGGTATATTTTTATAAATGCAATTAATTTGATATCTTTTTTTTTGAGGAAGATTAGCCCTGAGGTAACATCTGTCACCAATCCACCTCTTTTTTGCTAAGAAAGACTGGCCCTGAGCTAACATCTGTGCCCATCTTCCTCTACTTTATAGGTGGGGATGCCTGTCACAGCATGGCTTGACAGGTGGTGCTAGGTCCGCACCTGGGATCCAAACCAGTGAACCCAGAGCCGCTAAAGCGGAATGTGTGAACTTAACCACTGCGCCACTGGGCTGGCCCCTGATATATCTTTAACATAGAATGTGAGCAGTGGTGGATGATAAGCTATACAATTCTTCAAAGTCTGTAATTCCACTGTATATACAGATTTATTTCAGTTGCCAGCTGTTGAAACCACCCATTCACTTGGGTCTGGGTACCTCACTGAAAAAAAGTCACTGTTCTTATTTTTCCCTATTGGTTTCAGGTTCAGGATATTAATGTTAATTAGAAATAATTTTGTGAGTCACTAGGAGATCAGAAAAGTTGGATCTTTGAGCGGGCCCAGTGGCATAGTGGTTAAGTTCACACACTCCACTTCAGCGGCCTGGAGTTTGCAGGTTAGGATCCCAGGCACTGACCTATGCACTGCTTATTAAGCCATGCTGTGGTAGGCGTCCCACATATAAAGTAGAGGAAGACGGGCACGATGTTAGCTCAGAGCTAATCTTCCTCACCCAAAAAAAAAAAAAAAAAAAGATTAAAATGGCAAATTAAAAGTTAAAAAAAAAGTTGGATCTTCTATTTACAAAAACAGCTTGATGTGTGGAAATAGCTCAAACTCTACACTCTCATGAAATTCTTCCAAAAAGCCCAAACTGTGGTATTTGCTAATGGCACAAGCAAGAAGAAAAATTAGTTTTGTTTACTTCCTCTAAAACATCAAAAATCAAGGCACTGCACAAGATTTCCAGGTGAGTAATCAACAGAATTTGAGTTTCCTAGCCTTTTCCCCACGTAAACTGTACAAACCATTATTCCCCTCTGCTGTAGGTGCTCATTTTGTGGCAAGAGAAGTCAACTTTTTAATATGTAGACTCTAGATATTAATCTAAAGTTTCTTACTATGGCAGGTGGTTAAGCCCTTTTTTGTTGTTGTTGCTAAAATTCTTAGATAGGATGAATATCTCAGAATAAGGTATGTTGTCTGGAATGCCACTACGTAGTCATTCAGTGCCTATTAAAGTCCAGGGACAATTCTAGGGAACTTTACAGTTTCAGGTCTTACCTTTAAGTCTTTAATACATTTTAAGTTAATTTTTGTGAGTAGTGTATGACAGGCTTGGGGCTAGGTTTAAATAATTATGTTTTTTTCAGAACTTTATAATTGAGAATGATTTTATGTGTTTATATTTTAGGATACATACAGCTTAGATTCTAGTAAATTCTATTAGGGAAAAACAGATCCAAAATAATATATAAATATGTATATGTAAAATATGTATACATATTTACATGTAAACACTTACGTGAGTATATATATAATATTTAAGTATTTATGTTACATGTTACATACATATACAGGCATACCTCGTTTTATTGCCCTTCACAGATACTGTGGTTTTTTGTTTTTTGTTTTCCTTTTTCTCCCCAAAGCCCCCCTGTACACAGTTGTATATTTTTGTTGTGGGTCCTTCTAGTTGTGGCATGTGGGATGCCACCTCAGCATGGCTTGATGAGCAGTGCCATGTCCGTGCCCAGGATCCGAACCCAGGAAATCCTGGGCCACCGAAGCACAGCACGCCAACTTAACCACTCAGCCACAGGGCAGCCAAACTTTTTTTTTTTGAGGAAGATTATCCCTGAGCTAACATCTGCTTCCAATCCTCCTCTTTTTTGCTGAGGAAGACTGGCCCTGAGCTAACATCCATGCCCATCTTCCTCTACTTTATATGCAGGACGCCTGCCACAGCTTGGCTTGGCAAGCAGTGCGTAGGTCTGAATCAGCGAACCCTGGGCCACAGATCGGAATGTGTGAACTTAACCGCTGTGCCAGGGGGCCGGCACCAGATACTGCATTTTTTAATAAGACCCTCCAACCAGCAAAAAGATTACGACTTGCTGAAGGCTTAGATGATGGTTAGCATTTTTCAACAACACTAAAGTATTTTTGAATTAAGGTATGTAATTGTTTTTTTAGACATAAGCTATTGCACGCTTAATAGACTACAGTATAGTGTAAACATAAATTTTATATGCACTGGGAAACCAAAATATTTGTGTGACTCGCTTTATTGTGATACTCCCTTATTGCAGTGGTCTAGAACCAAACCTGCAATATCTCAGAGATACGCCTGTAGACATACATAAATATTTACATGTAAATATTATATGTCTATATATATATAAATCATGCCAGGTGATAAGTGTTATGGGAAAAAACTAAAATAGGGTTGGGGGAGAAAGAGGCTTGGGCAAGGAGTTATTTTAGGTGGGGAAGGTCTCAGATAAGTTGATGTTTGACCACACTCCTGAAGGAAGTGAAGGAAATATCTGGGGAAAATCAAGCTGTTGTAAGGCAAATGAATATCAAGTCTGGAGTTCATGGGAGAAGCCTAAACTGAGTATAATCAATTTAAACAACATCCACACAAAGATATTATTTAAAATCATAACACCAGATAAGACTACACTTAAAGAACAAAAATTCAACCAAGTAAATTTAAAGATCCAATTGGCTTCATTAAGCAATTCATGAATGGGGCAGCATCCCATCCAGCAAGAAGAGAGATACTCTGAGGAGGTGTACAAAAGGGAAAATTTTTACAGACAGAAGGAGGGTGGGGCAAGGAAGTTATCAGCAAAAGAAAAGAAAGGATTATTGTAGGCCAGGACATCTTCCTTTGGCATTTGGCGGGAAGGGAAGGGAAGGGAAGGCAGGGGTTTTGTCATGCAGATTACCTCACTAACGCTAATCAGGAAATTTCAGATTGTTGAAAAGTTACATTTCTGGGAGAGGTTGAAATTGCAATGGAGTCTTGATTTGCTGTTGTGGAGACAAAAGACTCCGTTTTGTGCCTGTGCTTTTTTAACACTACAAAGTATAGGCAGAAAAGAGACCCAAGGACTAAGCTTTAGGGAACTCCAACATTTAGAAGTCAGGGGAATGATGAGAAATAAACAACTGAGACCGCGAATAAGTGACATTATGGTGAAGCAGGAAGAAATTAGGAACACTGTGATACCCAGAAGCCAAGCAAAGAACTTGTTTCAAGAAGAAGGAATGACCCAACTGATATTATCTGGGGAGATAACACATGCACTGAGACCTCAGGGTTTGACTAGGCAATGTGGAAGTACTGGTGACCGCAGGAAGAAGTGTTCCAGTGAGGTCACAGACAGGAAAACATTATTGGACTAGGTTTAAGAAAGAATGCAAGAAGTAAAAACTACTTTTTAGTAGCTTTGCTAAACACTGAACAGAGAAACAGGGTGATAGCTGGAAGGAGAGGTAGGGCCAAAGGTTATTTATTTATTTATTTATTGAGGAAGATTAGCCCTGAGCTAACTGCTGCCAATCCTCCTCTTTTTGCTGAGGAAGACTGGCCCTGAGCTAACATCCATGCCCATCTTCCTCTGCTTGATATGTGGGATGCCTGCCATAGCATGGCTTGTCAAGCAGTGCCATGTCCGCACCCAGGATCCGAACCAGCAAACCCCGGGCCACTGAAGCAAAACGTGCGAACTTAACCACTGCCCCACCAGGCTGGCCCAACATATTTGTATTTTGATGGGACCACATTGTGAGAACTGCTGACCTACAGTAATCAGTTCTAAACAGAAAATGAAGCTGGAGATGAATACAGAATAAGTTTTCTTTAATATGGACTAAAAAAGCTAAAGTGTATAAAATCAAAGCCAAGGATAGGCCAAGCACAGAATTATCCACAAACTTACAGTATACTTAGAACTAGGCTACCTAAGAATCACCCAAAAGAAGCATTAGAGTATGAACTGTAAAGTATTAAATTCACTACTTTGTGAGATACACTAAATAAAGCAGTACACTTTTGGAATATGCTACCCTAAAATGTAAAAAAATATATACTTTGTAATTTTTCCAAAAATAAAGACTATTTCAGATAAAAGTTTGAACAATCAATTCTTCTAGAAAAGATTTAAGGCACATTATGTTAAAAAATTCACATACTTTAGGGGCCGGCCCGTGGCCCAGTGGTTGGGTTTGCACACTCCACTTCGGTGGCCCAGGGTTTTGCCGGTTCAGATCCTGGGTGTGGACCTAGCACCACTCATCAAGCCACGCTGAGGCAGCAACCCACAAAGCACAACCACAAGGACCTACAACTAAAATATACAACTATATATTGGGGGGCTTTGGGGAAAAAGAAGAAAAAAAAATTCATATACTTTAGGCAAACTTACTATGTTCTAGGTACTGTAGTAAGTAGTTTGTTTCGCTGACTAAACAAAAACCATGTTTATTTAGGTCATAAAAAGGCTAAAATGAAGTATGGTGTAAATATTGTCAAAAGCAATTCTTTGGGGGCCAGCCCTGTGGTGCAGCAGTTAAGTTCAAACATTCCACTTCGGCAGCCTGGGGTTCGCCGGTTTGGATCCCGGGTGCGGACATGGCACTGCTTGGCACATCATGCTGTGGCAGGCATCCCACATATAAAGTAGAGGAAGATGGGCATGGATGTTAGCTCAGGGCAAGTCTTCCTCAGCAAAAAGAGGAGGATTGGTGGCAGATGTTAGCTCAGGGCTAATCTTCCTCAAAAAACCAAAAAAAAGTAGTTCTCTGAAGAGAATATCTCCGGAGAGATGATCTTAGGGTCATATGCCTTTAAAACATTATAGAATGAGGATTTACATTTCAAAAACTGTGGACAATGACAAAGAGAAGATACTAGTAACCTGGTCATGACCTAAAGAATAAAATTGGTTTGGGGCCGGCCCCGTGGCACAGCGGTTAAGTGCGCATATTCCGCTTTGGCGGCCCGGGGTTCACCGGTTCAGATCCTGGGTGTGGACATGGCACCGCTTGGCAAGCCATGCTGTGGTAGGCATCCCACATATAAAGTAGAGGGACATGGGCACGAATGTTAGCTCAGGGCCAGTTTTCCTCAGCAAAAAAAGGAGGATTGGCAGCAGTTAGCTCAGGGCTAATCTTCCTCAAAGAAAAATTAAATTAAATTTAAAAAGCTTTAAGAAAAAAATAGGAAAACTGGTTTTATTATTAGTACATGAGAGTTAGTTACAGTGAGGTATGCCTTAGGGCTTGTAAACAAAGGGAATTATCCTAAACTTTTTTTGGAAAGAGGAAGCCTGTTGTGTAAAATTGGACGCATGATGCCATGAAACATTCCTTTCATCAAACTAATTATCCTTGTTTTGGATTTCATGTTTACCATTGTACCATACACATCTGCTTATCAGAAGAAATGAATTGTCATATAACCTATCATACTCATGAACATTCTCAATTTCTGATTATGAATAACAAGGAGGCAGGGTTTTTTTTGTTCAGTCTCCTGAGCTTGGTTAATGTGAATCTGATCCGCAGAGATGGGTCAGCTCTTGAGGGTGCTCTTGATGAGTCTTTGAGAGTCAGACTGAGCCAGATAAGGAAATGAAACACACCCCTGTTGTCAGGCTACGTTTGGGAGATCACTTTCTAACCTTTTCCCCAGACAGTATGTGCAAAAATCCTTTACCCTTATTCCCCCATGGATGAGGTTTCTTCGAAACTTCTTGGCTTGCGAGTGACAAGTGGTCCCTCCTTGACCAAATTCTAAACAGGCTCCTCTGAGCCACCTTTTCAACTAGGCATCGTCCTTGGGCTTTGCCCTTACGAGCTCAGTTGTAGCAAGAATATTGTTAAATTGGTTTAGCCAGAATCCCCGCCGCCAATATCTGGTCACCTTCCATCTGACCAACTTCCTTATCCCTCCACCATCCCCCAAGTGATATGTGATCAATCTGGCCTGCCTTCAGCAAGAACCCTGTTATGTTAGTTTAGCCAGAATCTCCCTACCCTTGATGTTTCCTCTTAGTAATTTTCTATCCACTGACAACCCCCGTCCCCCTCGACTTGTTCCTTGGCTAATAATCACGACTTGTCCATGCTGTATTAGGAACTAACCGAGTTCTATACTGAAGTCTCTTCTCTCCATTGCAATAGTTCCTGAGTAAAATCTGTTTTTACTGCTCTAACTACTGTCTAGCTCTGGTTTCCTTTGACACTAAGGAGCCAGGACAGCATATGTTTACATAACTATATGTGTTTACTTTCCATTAAACTACTAGACAGCATTTATCTATTAGGAGTAATACTTTTACCTCTGTCAGTAAAGAGCTAAAATGTATAAAAGAAGATTTATCCCAAACCTTGTCTGAGACAAACCTTGCTTGTTTGATGTAATTCACAATCTCTTTCTGGGAAGAAAAAAAGAAATGAGCATTCCTGATAAAATGCTTCAGCACTATAACAAGATAAACACATGTTTTGTGAAACTAGTTACCAATCCACCCTAGGTGACTCTCAAGTGACTGTCAGTCAAGAGGCAAGTGGCATGTAAGAAAATACCATTTATTTATTTATTTATTTATTATTTTGAGGGAGACTAGCCTGGAACTAACATCTGCCGCCAATCCGCTTCTTTTTGCTGAGGAAGACTGGCCCTGAGCTAACATCCATGCCCATCTTCCTCTACTTTATATGTGGGACGCCTACCACAGCATGGCTTGCCAAGCAGTGCCACGTCCACACCCGGGATCCAAACCAGCAAACCCCAGGCCACCAAAGCAGAATGTGCAAATTTAACCACTCTGCCACTGGGCCAGTCCCAGAAAATATCCTTTTTTTAAATCTAGTCTAATTATTTCCTATTCCTATAAAGCATCCATTGCAAACATGGGCTAACTAACGATCTTTCTTTTGCATGCAATATTTTGATATAGCTTTGATATTTGTTCATAACCAAATCTGTCAAAACAATTTTTTAATTAACATGTACACTGTGTATTTATGTATGGTAATCATACAGTAGTGGGGGATTAAAGATCTCTCCAGTTCATGTTTCTTTTCTTTTTTATTTGTTTTGAGGAAGAGTAGCCCTGAGCTAACATCTGCTGCCAATCCTCCTCTTTTTTGGGGAGAAAGACTGGCCCTGAGCTAACATCCGTGCCCATCTTCCTCTACTTTATATGTGGGACGCCTGCCACAGCATGGCTTGCCAAGCGGTGTGTAGGATCCAAAGCAGCGAACCATGGGCCGCCAAAGTAGAACGTGTGAACTTAACTGCTGCACCACTGAGCCGGCCCTCCAGTTCACATTTCTGGAATGGTTATATTTAGTTTATTTTATTCACTTGGTATCTTTTTTTTTTAAGATTGGCACCTGAGCTAACATCTGTTGCCAATCTTCTTTCTTCTTCTTCTTCTGCTCCTCCCCAGAGCCCCCAGTACATAGTTGCATATTCTGGTTGTAGGTCCTCTGGTTGTGCTATGTGGGACGCTGCCTCAGCATGGCCTGATGAGCAGTGCCATGTCCATCCGCGCCCAGGATCCAAACCAGGGAAACCCTGGGCCGCCAAAGAGGAGCGCGCGAACTTAACCACTTGGCCACGGGGCCGACCCCTCACTTGGTAGCTTGAAATTAATTTCAATCAAATAATTGGCATTATGAAAAACATCAAAGGACTACCATAACAATTCTTTCTTATCTTTTATTCATTGGTTTTAATGATAACATTATTATTTGGGAGACATTTTTATCATAAAGGAAATGGGAATATCTGTATCAGTATTTTCACTCTGTCACCACTTCAATCTAAGACAAAGGTCCCTTGCAAACCATAGGAGGTTGCTCAAAAGAGGTCAAGTATTTCTGTCACATTAAAACCATGACTTTACTTAGAGGATAGGATCAAAAATGTTAACAAATAACTACTTAAGAGTTTCCCTTCTTCTTCCTCCTCCCAGGATCTATCTTTTGCCCTTAGGGCAGCTACTGGGCCTACTCTTGTTTTCTGATTGGGATAGTAATTGGAAAAGTCTGAGGAAAGGAAGACTAGGTCGGTTAACACATTCTGAATGTCAAACTGGTATCTGATACACAGAAGACCCACCTTTATTTTGGTTACATTTATTTTTAAAAATGAAAACAAACAAACCACACATCTATGGACAGCTAATCTTCGACAAAGGAGCAGAGGGCCTACAATGGAGAAAAGAAAGTCTCTTCAACAAATGGTGCTGGGAAAACTGGACAGCCACATGCAAAAGATTGAAAATTGACCATTCTTTTTCACCACACACCAAAATAAACTCAAAATGGATCAAAGACCTAAAGATTAGGCCTGAAACAATAAGTCTTCTGGAAGAGAATATAGGCAGTACACTCTTTAACATCAGTTTCAAAAGAATCTTTTCAGACACTATATCTCCTCAGTTGAGGGAAACAATAGAAAAAATAAACAAATGGGACTTCATCAGACTAAAGAACTTCTTTAAGGCAAGGGAAAACAGGATTGAAACAAAAAAACAGCTCACTAATTGGGAAAAAATATTTACAAGCCACTTATCCGACAAAGGGTTAATCTCCATAATATACAAAGAACTCACATGGCTTAACAACAAAAAAACAAACAACCCGATCAAAAAATGGGCAGAGGACATGAACAGACATTTCTCAAAAGAAGATATAAATATGGCCAATAGACACATGAAAAGATGTTCATCATCGCTAATCATCAGGGAAATGCAAATCAAAACTACACTAAGATATCACCTTACCCCCATTAGATTGGCAAAAACATCCAAAACCAAGAGCGACAAATGTTGGAGAGGTTGTGGAGAAAAAGGAACCCTCATACACTGTCGGTGGGAATGCAAACTAGTACAGCCACTATGGAAAACAGTATGGAGATTTCTCAAAAAGTTAAAAATAGAAATACCCTATGACCCAGCCATCCCATTACTGGGTATATATCCTAAGAACCTGAAATCAGAAATCCCAAGAGTCCCTTGCACCCCTATGTTCATCACAGCATTATTTACAATAGCCAAGACGTGGAACCAACCTACATGCCCAGAAACTGATGATTGGATAAAGAAGATGTGGTATATATACACAATGGAATACTACTCAGCCATAAAAAAAGACAAAATTGGCCCATTCGCAGCAACATGGATGGACCTTGAGGGTATTATGTTAAGCGAAATAAGCCAGTCAGAGAAAGACGAACTCTATATGACTCCACTCATAGGTGGAAGTTAATATATTGACAAGGAGATCTGATCAGTGGTTACCAGGGAAAAGGGGGGGTGGGGGGAGGGCACAAAGGGGGAAGTGGTGTACCCACAACATGACTAACAATAATGTACAACTGAAATCTCACAAGGTTGTAATCTATCATAACATTAATAAAAAAAAAAAATGAAAACAAACAAACCAGGGTTGATTATAAGAAATAGCAATCCTGCCTCATCAGAAAGTCTGATAACTGGACAGGATTGCTACAGAAGTTATCAAAAGTGGCTTTATAGAAGTAAAAGTTTCAGGGCCGGCCCCATGGCCAAGCAGTTAAGTTCACACGCTCCACTTCAGTGGCCCAGGGTTTCCCTGCTTCGAATCCTGGGCACGGATATGGCACTGCTCATCGAGCCATGCTGACGCAGCATCCCACATGCCACAACTAGAAGGACCCACAACTGAAAATACACGACTATGTACTGGCAGGGGGCTTTGGGAGAAAAAGGAAAAATAAAATCTTAAAAAAAAAAAAGTTTTGCATTAAAAACAACACCACGAGGCTGTTTTATGACCTACTTGAATGACGTCAGATGACCAAATACTGTAAAAACTTATTCCTAAAATTCTTTTTGTTTTCCTAAAAATCCTCTAATCAGAGAATTGTGACAACTACCATATACAAAAGAGAAGCTGTACTGTTTTTGCTTAATGCTTGCATCATCACAGTGATACAACACAAATGGTGGTGCAATCTGATGCCAATATCCTAATATTCTAAGTTAATATTTCACCCTTTGTTTTTTTTTCCTAGTGTACTTGAAGGTACTAGAAAACAATGCCCCTAGAAAACTTATCTTCACTAGATAGTGCTATGAAACATGGTCGATGTTTTGGGGAACACTGTCTATAACTAAAGTTAAAGATAAGGTTTGCCAAACAGTTTGACCCGGGTGAACTAGTCTAACCTCAAACAACAGGGTGGGTCAGCATTAAAGAAAAAATAAAAGGTTTTGTGCATTTGGGAACTAAGTGAAAACATCAGTATTGATTATACCAAGGTCAAGGTGAAACTGGCGGCCAAACTTGCTTTAATTATACTCAGCTGTTTGTTGGCAAAAGTAGTTAGATAATGCACTACTAAAACCCACTCTACAGATAACATCTCTGATGCTTGGGTCACCATGGTAACAGGTGGAGTGCTTGAGTTTTTCGGGAACTGAGAGTTGACTCCTTGTCCAGTTCAGGCCAGTTGAGACCACCAACCCATCAACCGGGCCTGTGCAAATTCTGAGCAAGTGACCTTTGTGACGTCAAGGAGCTAAAAACTCCACCCTGAGATCATGGTAATGCCACCATTTTGTGAACATGCGTCCTACAGGCATGAAGCTTGACTACACTTGCGCAGATCATCAATTTCCTCACTTCTCCTTACCTCCCATCATCTATTCCCACACCTCAGACTGTCCCACCCCCTTATCCCATAAATATCCCTGAGTCCCCATTTTCCAGGAGGCGGATCTGAGACTGATTCTCCAGCCTCCTTGCTTGGTCGCCTTGTGATTGAATCCTGTCTCATTTGCAAACGCGTCTTCTCTGTGATTGGCATAGTCGTGCAGCGGGCAAAACAAACCTGGTTCTGTATCAACTGTCAAACATTCAGACAATTAAATAGTATATTTAATACAAATAAAAATACTTTATAAACACTTATTTTATTTTATCTTTTATTTTAAACTTCTACCTTGTTAAAAACGAATCAGTAAGTGTCCTGGTAATCATTATACCAACAAATATTTTGTTAGTTATAAGGGCAAGCTGAATTCAGTAACAAAAAAATATAATTATGTATTAATATGAAGAAACAAAGAATTATGTAGATTATTCTTATTTTGATTTACTTACTCAAAAACCATCAAGTCAAACATTTCACTTTCTACAGATTTATATTTTGCCCTCTGCAGAACTAGAGGACTGAAGAGAAAGTGATTCCGGACCATCAGCCATAATATGTACAGATTCCAAATGCCTCCAGTTATTTCTGAAAAACTTAAAACAATACCTAGTACAATACTTAGTTGCTTCTAGTAGTCATTAAGATTTTAGTTCTGTTCCTTGAATTATATTCCGAATCTTCTCAGCATCATTTTGTACAATTTTGTTGGATGGATCAATCTTAAGTGCAGCTTCATAATCCTGTAGGCCTATATTTATACAGCAATGATGATCAGTAAAATAAATACTTTATAAATACTTGTGTTATCTAGACAATATTTTTTAAATATTAAAAAAAACACACACTAGGACCATGGTTCAGGACAAGTACCAGGTTTTAAGTCAGATTCCCATCTTCACACATATGGTAGCTACTCTGAGATTGCAGAAATTTTTCAGTAATTTTGGGAATTATAATGATTTCATTTAGGATTTACTAAGAAGCAGTTACTTTAAGTACAAATAAGCTAACAGCTTAACCTCATTACAGCATGACCAGACTCAAAACTCATATATCAAAAGAACATTTTTATCACCTCAATGAAAAATAAATGGCATCTTATTTAGAAATCCTAGATTAAGAAAAATAATTTTATATAACTCATAGACTATAGTTTGTGCCTTTTTCCGTAGTTATCACATCTACAGAATTCCTTTGAGGAAAACTGGTTAAAAAGGGAAGCACTGTGGACTAGTTGGTAAAAATATATAACTGAATCTAAATCTTTACAGAAAAAAAGCAATAGGAAGAATTTCTCTGGGAATAAGGAAACCTGAGTTCTAAGTGCTATTGATCTGCCATGCCACCTCAGGCAAATCACTTAACTTCTCCAAGCCTCCATTTTCTCATCTTTTTTTTTTTTTTTTTTGCGGAAGATTAGCCCTGAGCTAAATGCTGCCAATCCTCTTTTTGCTGAGGAAGACTGGCCCTGAGCTAACATCCGTGCCCATCTTCCTCTACTTCATATGTGGGACGCCTACCACAGCATGGCATGCCAAGAGGTGCCATGTCCGCACCCAGGATCCGAACCGGCAAACTCCAGGCCGCCAAAGTGGAATGTGCGCACTTAACCGCTGTGCCATCGGGCTGGGCCCATTTTCTCATCTTTAACATGAAGTGTTCTTCTAGCTCAAAAAAGTCTATGATACTATAATTTCTAAAGAATGCTTTAAAATGTTTCATTCTTGTCTTAATAATTTTTATCCTCATGAAAATGGATAGGATATTAAGAAAAGGAGGGGGCACATAAACCTAATTCGATGCTTTGGTTAGAAGAATCTCCTAAAAGTTACAGAAAGACGTTTACAAAAAAGTCAGAAATAATAAAACTTTACAGGCTAGAGCCCGCTCTCTAGCAAGGCATCCTCAAAGCATAGGCCTTTATGCCTTGAATGAATGGAAGCTGATGGGCATCTGGGTAGGAAGGTGTGTGAAGAGGAGCGTTGAGGATGTAACTCTGGGTACTACAAAATTCTGCCCTTTTGGGCAACGTGAGTAACTGCAAATAGCCCCTAAATACATTAAAAATGAAAAACAATAAAAATTAAATAAATGCTACGGCTTCTATAAACATGGGGCTGAATTACAAACTTTAGTAGTCTCATGAATATAAGTAATAATTATACACTGTGGTAGATCAGTTATTTCTGAGCTTATGTATGTGTATGTTGTGTATGTGTGTATGACCAAAAAAGCTCATTTAAAAATTTCCATTATATCTTAAGTGACTCAATCATATCCTTTATCATAAATCTTTCTATAGAAAACTTGTCTGATACCACAGCATTTTCCTAGTTTTGTTCACCTCTTGTTTTAACTCCCTTCTACAACAATGAATTTTTAAAATATTTCAAAATCACTTTTTGTCAGTTAAGTTGCAAAGAATAAATTAAATCCTATAAATATAAAATAATGGAGTCCTAAAAAAGTCATAATCTTAATCCCAATGACATTTTTTTCAAAGTATAACTCGGAACGTAAAAACATTTCTATCAATTTCTTACCTTCTATATACAATTCTAGTTGACAGAATGCTGTTCCACGTCGTACATGTGCCTTCATTCTTGCATTAGCATTGTCTGCAACAGGTGGTGTCAATAATTCTAGTGCCTTACAAAAAATAAGAAGAAGAGAAAGACATAACCTCCTAATTTAAACATGAGCAAAAATATGGTAAAAATCTTAATTTTAAAACAAGTCTCAAGCTCTTACACACCTATATTTTTTGGCTTAGTCAGTACATCAATTTATCAAATACATATATTTATGTTGAACAGTTTAAGGAATTGTTCAGTTGTTCCTATACGAGATTCATACCCTGCCCCCCAAAGTTATGATTTGGTTTACCATTTGAAACCTATATATAGCTTTACCTTTACTACCAAGAATAATTAAATAGCATTTGTGGTCTTTTATATACAAATTGGGTGATTCCGTTTATTCATTCATTCAATAAATATTTGTTTGTACACAAAACTGTGCTAGTAAAAGGAAAACTGGATTATAAAAATATTGTCAGATCTTCAGTAGCTTAATGAGATCAAAGTATGAGGACTGGTTGTTTCCTCCATATCCTCAATCTCAAGGAGCCACATAAGAGATTTTGTATGTGATTTTCCTTTAAAACAAGTTATTTTGATATGGAAAAAAGAGAAAAGACTAGACGTTTAAGATAATGACATGATATTAGTAATGGAATTAGGATATACTAAGTTACTCTTGTAACCACAGGCCGGCCCCTGTCCCTAACTTCTTAAATTTTGCCCCAAATCCTGAATTGGAGAGACAGATCTGAGGGCACACAGCCCCGTCTCTCTGCAAATCAATCTTGCAGAATAAAGCTGATTTCTTTCCCAAAGGCTGATGCCATAATTAATTGGCTTGTTTACGCACATTGGGCAAGAGAACCCCAATTTTGTGCGGTAATGGGAAAAGGATTATGGATACATCCTTTAACTGTGCAAGTAGCAGTGGGACCAAGTGTTCCTCCTTCTACCTTGCCTTAAGTCTGCAAAACTTTAATAAGAAAAAGGGTGAGTATAAACTGACAACCGGGGCTGGCCTGGTGGTGCAGTGGTTAAGTGCACAGGTTATGCTTCGGCGGCCCAGGGTTCACCAGTTTGGATCCAGGGTGCAGACATGGCACTGCTTGCCAAGCCATGCTGTGGCAGGCGTCCCACATATAAAGTGGAGGAAGATGGGCATGGATGTTAGCTCAGGGCTAGGTTCCTCACCAAAAAGAGGAGGATTGGTGGCAGATGTTAGCTCAGGGCTAATCTTCCTCAAAAAAAAAAATAAATAAATAAATAAAATAAAAATAAACTGACAACCACTTACTAATTTCCTTATAACTTCAACTGATACACCAAGGCAGTACAGTAGCAATTGATAGGGGATTTCTCATCTAACTTGCAGTCTCAAGAAACACCAGTTCCTTCCTTGTCCATTCAAAAAAAAACTTTTTTTTGGTAAAAAGATGTAATTGCAAGACGATTCTTAAAATACTTGCATCTCAATTATTTAAATTTAACAGACAAAAGGCATCATTTAAACCAATAAATAGGAGGATAACAATGTTAAAGCACCATATATAAATAAGTAGATACACATACCTTAGAAGAATCTTCGATGGCCTTATGTAAATTTTTTAGTTTTAGGTGGCAAGCAGCCCGATTCAGATATAATACTGGAATCTTATTATTTAGTCTGATAGCTAAGTTGTATGCATTAATAGCTGCCAAATAGTTTTCAGTTGCAAATAATTTGCTAATGAGACAAAAACAGAAAAGAAAAACAATATAACATTGAAGCAGAAACACAATATTAATATCTAATTATATTTGGCAGAGGGGATGGCTTACCTCCTTTTCTGTTCCCTGTACCATGGACATCATCAGCTGCACTAGACTCCGCCCCTCCTCCACATACATCAGCATGTAATCTGAAGGCGACTGACCTCTCCCCGGCCTCCAACGGTAGCCATCAGTGGTTCAAGCCAGGAGGCATATTTCCATCCTCCGTGCTACAATGACTGACTCAGGGATGGGTTTATGACCTAAATTGGTCTACTCAGAATGAAGCCTGTGACTGTTTCCAAAGTTGGAGGATGAAAAATTGGGGACACTCCCTTTGCTGGATACAAATGACAAAAGCACACAGCCCAAATTGTTGCTGACCATTTTTAACACCATAGGAAGAACTAGCATTAGAGTAAAGCTGATACGAAATTACGAAAAGAACAAAAAGGCAGAAGGAAACTGAGCTCTTGGTGATATAGTTAAGCTGCTGGATCAAGCTTTATCTGAAATGCAACACAGCTTTATCTTTTTAGTTATATAAGGCAATAAATTCCTTTTAACGTAAAGCCAGTTTACACTGAGTTTTTTTCTAACTTGCAAAGAAAAGCATCCTAATAGATACACTCTTTCAGTTCAAATCTTCCAAAATTCTCTTCAAATAAAGAGTTGTACATAATTAAAGGATTTATTTAAAATGCAAAGTTTCTTTCTTTATGTATAATTCCAAGAACTTAAAAAAAATGATAAACATAAGGGAAATAGAAAATACTTTGACAAATATAAAAGTGTGATATAAATAACACTTTGTCTTCATTTCCAGTCGATTGTACTGCATACTTTACAGTTCTAGAAAATTAAACATGATGACACCAAAAGTAGACTCATGCAAGCAGCCAGTAAATCATGAGTGAAAGGGAAAATGACACCACCATGACATCTGACCTAGGCCTGACTCACATGTAAAATAACTTGCACAAACTAGAAAAGCTAATTCTGTGGGAACAGTTCACGTTTCTGAAATGCCTCCTAGCAGCTAGGATGTTTCTGACCGCAAGTGAGAGAACCCCAGCTCAAACTGGCTTAAACAAGCAAGGAAATAAAGTATCTCACATTAAAGTCCAGAGGGAAAGGCTCCACTATACCATGCCCAACACAATCAGTTCAAGGATGTTATTAAGGCCTCAAGTTTCTTCCATTTCTTCTTTCTACTGTATTCAGCGGCTACCTCATTCTAGGGCTAGTTTTCCTCATGGGTGTAAGATGGCTGCAGAGTTTAAGGGGCCACATTCAGGCACAATATTCCTAAGAAGAAAATGGGATACTATCTTCTGGTATATGCTCCTTAAGAGCAAGAAAATCTTTCCCAGAAACCTCCCACTTCACTCCTTTCCCATCTCATTGACCAAAAGTACTACTCTCAAAAAATTTTTTTGCCTTAAAAAATCCACCAGTCTCTCTCTCTTCCTTAATCTCTCTCCGAGACCCTCTTTCTCTCTCCACTTTTACTCCTCAGTACTGTATAGTGCTGTTTGGGATTTTTTTTTTTTCTTTAAAGATTGGCACCTGAGCTAACAACTGTTGCCACTCTTTTTTTTCCTTCTTCTTCTTCTTCTCCCCAAAGCCCCCCAGCACACAGTTGTATATTCTAGTTGTGAGTGCCTCTGGTTGGGCCAGCCCCAATGTAACAGTTTTATCAGAAAAATTCTCCCAGACTCTAAGGGAAGAAGAGCTTATAATGAGCAGTACTAAAAGAACCATTGTAGGGGCCGGCACGGTGGCGCACAGGTTAAGTTCACACGTTCCACTTCGGTGGCCCTGGGTTCGCTGGTTTGGATGCCGGGTGCGGACATGGCACTGCTTGGCACGCCAGGCTGTGGTAGGTGTCCCACATATAAAGTAGAGGAAGATGGGCACGGATGTTAGCTCAGGGCCAGTCTTCCTCAGCAAAAAGAGGAACATTGGTGACAGATATTGGCTCAGGACTAATCTTCCTCAAAAAAAAAAAAAAACCACTGTAGGAGGCATAATAGCAAAAAATATGAAGTAGTAAACTTTTTAAATGATATTTATATACATAATAAAATATAAATCCAAAGGAACATTACATTCTTTAAAGTTCAGTACCCTATAAACATCCAAAAAGTTGCTTTATAACTTTCAGTATGGTGCTGAACTCAGAAATAGCTGAATTTCAAAAGGAAAGGGAAAAAATGAAACCTCTGTCTAAAGGGCAGTAGACTTTGAACACCAAATTTAAACAGAGCAGCTAATAGCCATTAAGTCTATCCTGATGCTCCAAATAAGGCAATGCCAGTGAAAAGAATTATGCAAAAATACTCATTCATCCAACACACACTGAGTGCTTAATGTAGTGAGTGTATAGCGAGAACAAAAGAGACATGGACAATCGCAAACACTCCTGTCAATTTTATGATAACCGATTGGCTTGCCTTTAAGAAAGAAACATTCTTTCCATTTGGCAATGGCCGAAAGGGCCAAACATTCTGTACAAGAGTTGAGTGGGGGAGAAACAACAAGAGGCAGGAGTGACAAGAAAGAAGCAATGTGGAGAGAAGTGAAGAAAGGAGCAGAAAAAGAGTTATGAGAAATCAGAAGCAGTGGGGCTCAGAAACAGCAACGGGGGTAGAGAGCAACACATATTCCAACAGGAGACAGAACAGTTCTGTTCTGTGGGCAATAGGAACTGTAACAGCCACCTGTCCCTCAAAGAACTTTGAAAGTCCTTGTCTCTTTCAGCATCTTGTGTAGACAGAAAACATTGTAGGGGCTTCTAAAGGTAAATATCAGTGTGCCTTGGTAAAGGCACGTCAACCAGCAAAATTTGGTACCCAGGACGGAAGAAGGAAAAGAATATTGCACACTAAATAAAATGACAAGCTAGGCCATAATAGGTACTGTAACAGAATATTATGGGCTATAAAATGCACACAAGCAAGCAACTGAACAAAATTATCATTACATTAAAGAAGTCATTTAGAATACGGATTCTAAACTTCCTGAAGTTAGGCAAAAAGCATCAGCATATGAAAACAGTCCTACCTCCATAAACAGAGTTCTAAAAAATGCAGCAGAGCAGGGCAGATTTGGCAGATCTGTTCTGAAAGTAAGTAAGTACGAAGGGCTGTTGGGAGACAATTCTCCATGAGTCTGTTATTTTCTTGCATGTCTTATGTCAGATGCACTGACAGCTTTTGTAGGACTCTCTTTTCAAAGATGTCTGTATAGCACACAACTTTGGAAGATAGAGATAGTGTCTGCCTCTCGGGCAAAGACCAGATTTGTTTGCCACTCAGTATAATAAAGATAACATCTCCTTGCAAGGCAAAGGTTAGACAGGTTTGCTTATAATCCTTTCATAAAAACTCTGTTCCGTAAACATGGCCTTCTCAGCCGTGGTACAAACCTGCTGTGTGTAGGGTATCCACCTGAGTCTCCCTCTGCATTGGCCCCATGGGACTTGAAGGGCAAAGGGAACGAACATGAAGCTCAAGCTGCCTGCTGTGCCTTGAATAATAAAGTCCTTTGTCTCTGACCCATCGGTCTCCTTTCTTCTGCTAGCATGTATGAAACTGTGGTAGGCTAACCCTTCACAGTTTCTGCCAGGGAATGGACCGAAACCAAAGTAGTAGAAGAAATTCAATTTGGCAAGGAGAACTGCGTGCTATGTTGGGAGAAGATGGTAACAGGTGGTCAATAATCAGCATCAAAAACTCCAACATGACGCTCTCTGCTCCTCCTCGTTCGACAGACAGCCGCTTCCCTTCCGCACTGCTAGCCGCGTGCCCGCGACGCGATGGTGAAGGTCGGAGTAAACGGATTTGGCCGTATTGGGCGCCTGGTCACCAGGGCTGCTTTTAACTCTGGCAAAGTGGATATTGTCGCCATCAATGACCCCTTCATTGACCTCAACTACATGGTCTACATGTTTCAGTATGATTCCACCCATGGCAAATTCCATGGCACAGTCAAGGCCGAGCACGGGAAGCTTGTCATCAATGGAAAGGCCATCACCATCTTCCAGGAGCGAGATCTCGCCAACATCAAATGGGGCGATGCTGGTGCTGAATATGTTGTGGAGTCCACTGGTGTCTTCAGTACCTTGGAGAAGGGTGGGGCTCACTTGAAGGGTGGAGCCAAAAGGGTCATCATCTCTGTTCCTTCTGCTGATGCCCCAATGTTTGTGATGGGCGTGAAACACGAGAAGTATGACAATTCCCTGAAGATTGTCAGCAATGCCTCCTGCACCACCAATTGCTTGGCCCCCCTGGCCAAGGTCATCCATGACCATTTTGGCATCGTGGAGGGACTCATGACCACAGTGCATGCCATCACTGCCACCCAGAAGACCGTGGATGGCCCCTCTGGGAAGCTGTGGCACGATGGCCGAGGGGCTGCCCAGAACATCATCCCTGCTTCTACTGGTGCTGCCAAGGCTGTGGGCAAGGTCATCCCTGAGCTGAATGGGAAGCTCACTGGCATGGCCTTCCATGTCCCCACCCCTAATGTGTCAGTCATGGATCTGACCTGCCGCCTGGAGAAAGCTGCCAAATACGATGAGATCAAGAAGGTGGTGAAGCAGGCATCGGAGGGCCCCCTCAAGGGCATCCTGGGCTACACTGAGGACCAGGTTGTCTCCTGCGATTTTAACAGTGACACCCACTCTTCCACCTTTGATGCTGGGGCTGGCATTGCCCTCAACGACCACTTTGTCAAGCTCATTTCCTGGTATGACAATGAATTTGGCTACAGCAATAGGGTGGTGGACCTCATGGCCCACATGGCCTCCAAGGAGTAAGAGCCCCCTGGACCACCAATCACCCAGCAAGAGAAGGAGAAAGGGCCTCAGCTGCTGGGAATGCTTGCCCCAACTTGATCCCCTAACATATTGAGAGTCTCCTGACCTCCACAGTTTCCATCTCAGACCCCCTGAAGAAGGGGAGGGGCTTGGGGAGCCCTACCTTGTCATGTACCATCAATAAAGTACACTGTACCCAGCCAAAAAAGAAAACTCCAACATGAAGTAAAAGAACATCCAGACAGGCAGAATTCAGCTACAGAAAATTCAGAAACAACAAGCATACAGAAATTCAGACTGGCAGAAGCTGGTACTCGGTTAGTCTATAAGCAAACAGCAGGCTCCCACATACAAAGCTGGAGTTCAGAAGCAGAAATAACTTGGGGGGCAAGAGAAAAAGCAAAAGCAAAGCACATCCTCAATCTTAAAAAGACTGGAGTATTAGGCAGGCTACAAAATCTGACACTTAGGCCAAGAGAATAAAAAGGAAATTCAGGGGCCAGCCCGGTAGCGCAGCAGGTAAGTGCACACATTCCGCTTCGACAGACCGGGGTTCGCCAGTTCAGATCCCGGGTGTGGACATGGCACCGCGTGGCAAGCCATGCTGTGGTAGGCATCCTACATATAAAGCAGAGGAAGATGGGCACGGATGTTAGCTCAGGGCCAGTCTTCCTCAGCAAAAAGAGGAGGATTAGCAGCAGATGTTAGCTCAGGGCTGATCTTCCTCAAAAGAAAAGGAAATTCAGACACTAGAACTCGGGTAGGCGATTTTATGTAAGAACGGTGATACAATGCTGGATGCAAAACTGTAGAATTATATATCCTCGATTCCCTCCTATCTAACATTAGAATCTGCTGTGGAGAGTGACATATGCAGACAGAATTCAAGTGGTCCTAGTGTGGGGAAAGAAGGGATTTTAAGTCTGGGATTAAGACAAGGTCCAACAAAACTTATGTTAAAAATCAAGCACAGAGTAACGTCAGTGGGACAGAACAATGGTCTATCTGCCTTACGTGATTACAAGCGTCTTGTGGAAGGGTAGCTATTAAAGCTATTTACAGATTCTGAGTCATGTAAGGCTGTTAAATAACACCATACCTTGCATGTATCTAAATTATAGCCTCCAAACTCTGTTTCATGTGAGATGTTCTCAGTAAAAAGTTATCTGGCACAATGTTAATTGGAAAAGGTAAAATTCTTTGATTAGCAAATAAAATTAACCATGCTTATGTATTTTCCTGAAAGGTAGATTTGGCATTTAAAACTAAGACACAGCAGGAGGCAGTTGGTAATGAAAAATGAAAACATTCTGTGGCTTTTTCTCAGAGTCTGTTTTTGAATAGATATAATCCCTGAAATATTTTCTCAAGCTATTGCTCTTTTGAAAGGCGTGCCTACCTCTACCCTTTTGTGAAACAAGTGTCTCATAGGTTTAAACACAATAAGGACAGCTGGACTCTTTTTGCCTGTGTACATATAGAAGGCTACCATGAAACAAAGCCTCTGGAGATGAAAGTATTTCATCCTTGGGCTTAAATTCAACACCTTGCTTCTGAACCGGTTCTATTAGGTCAGTTTCTGTCTTTTGTACTGCACTACATTGCTGAAGAGGACAGAGTTCTCTCTAACAAGTCTTACCTTTCCTTTTATCTGTCTGTACTTGGCACTATGATTAACTCTACTTTGCTCTGTTTCTCTGGGTGTCATTAGTTACTAAGTTTTCTTCCATCTCCCCTCATTTTTAACTCCCTTCTTCTTCTCTTGCTTTTACTACCTAATTGGAGGCAGTAAGGCAAAATGGTACAAAAACAACAGAGACTAAAGTAATTTCAATCTACCAGTCACACCTGACAGCTGCAAAGTACACTTTTGCACTAGGTTGCTGCCAATTCATTGCTTTTGCCAGCAATGAATAGACAGGAATATATCAATTATATGTGTATTTATATACATATAATATACACACATATTATACACAGATAACATATACATATATAGACATATTTATACCCATATAATTGATATATCCTATGTATATATATATACACTTTATATAAATACTAGTCTTCTGCTGTACTTGTCAGTCAAAACTTCAACCCTTGTTCAATGCCCTTTCCACTCTTAAATCCAATCATGTCATTAGTATATCGGAAATAAGACCAGACCAAATACTGCATAGGACCTTTAGCCAGTCCCAGCACCATAACACCTTGTGCCAAAGGACTTTCTAACCACGCCCATCAACCCTGTTATCTTTGGGCACTGATCAAAAAGCACGCATCTCCCTTGTGCTCATATTAAAGTCCCTATTTGCCACCCTTTCCTACTCTCACCTGCCTCTACTCCTTTGCACTGGCTTTACTCCTGGTGCCACCATAGCATGGCTTGATGAGTGGTGTGTAGGTCCACTCCCAGGATCTGAACCCACGAACCCTGGGCCACTGACGTGGAATGCGTAAACTTAACCACTACACCACTGGGCCAGCCCCTGGCTTTTTTTAAAGCACTCTTCTTTTATTTAGCGAGGGTTTTTTTTTTCAGATTGGCTCTGAAATAACACCTGTTGCCAATCATCTTTTTTGTTTTTTCTTCTTCTCCCCAAAGCCCTCCAGTACAAAGTTGTATATTCAAGTTGTAGGTCCTTCTGGTTGTGGCATGTGGGATGCCGCCTCAGCATGGCTTGATGCGCTGTGCTAGGTCCACGCCCAGGATCCGAACTGGTGAAACCCCAGGCCGCTGAAGCAGAGTGCACGAACTTAACCATTTGGCCATGGGGCCAGCCTCTCAGTGAGGGTTTGGAAACCTGGTTCCCAGCACCTGTCTCCATCCCAACTTCTGCCATAATTCCAGAAGATTCTAAGTTTTAGGTATATGACCCATTTATCAATTTAGCCTTGAAATACCTGGAACTCCTTAATTCAAATCACCTCCTCCTCAACTCTACTTTTACTACCACTTCCAGGGACACATCTTGGACATCCCCTGAACTGCACTACCTCAGAAATAGCAAACTCTGGAATCCCAGCCACTGACCACTGGTAGCTACTATTCTGCCAACTTTCCTTTTATACTCAAACTTCAACCTTGCAATGCCCTCTAATTTCTTTTTTTTTTTTTAGGAAGATTAGCCCTGAGCTAACTACTTCCAATCCGCCTCTTTTTGCTGAGGAAGACTGGCCCTGAGCTAACATCCATTCCCATCTTTCTCTATTTTATAGGTGGGACGCCTACCACAGCATGGCTTTTTGCCAAGCAGTGCCATGTCCAAATCTGGGATCCAAACCAGCGAACCCTGGGCCACCGAGAAGTGGAACGTGCACACTTAATGGCTGTGCCACCAGGCAGGCCCCGCCCTCTAATTTCTTAATTGCTCCATTTTCTCTTAGTCCACTGGGCCCCTCAGGCATCTCTTCCTTTCTAACCCAGCGCAGACTTCACAGCTAAATATCTGAGCTGTCTTTCCAAAAGTTTTCCACTACTAGTCTTTTGCTGTATTGTCAGTCAAAACCCCAACCCTGGCTCAATGATCTACTCTTAAATCCAAAAGACTAAACACTACAGGAGAGAAATCACACAGCTGCACTGACTGGCATCTCTAAGAATTCATTTTCTCTAACCTAGCAGAGTTCTCAACATCACCCAATAAGCAATATTCCTTGTTAAAAACTTACCTAGATTCACACTTATCTTCACTTTCTTTCCTCCAATCTCAGAAAATAAAGTATCTCTATCTATTTCAAGTCAATCTGTCAACATTTTCTAGAGCAAAGTTACCATTCCAACAGAACAGTCCTTGCAGTCATGCACACTTCGCACTCTCGGGCTGCAAGGAGGAGGAACTCACAGCCACACCACTTAGGCTGCCTGCACTAAGGCTAATCAATCGGAACAAAAGGACAGGAAGAGGATTTCACTTATCTGTGACAGGTGGACAGGAGTGGTTGGAACACAAACTTTGAAATCATATTCACCAGGGATTGAATCCTAGTTCTACTTATTAACTACCACCCTAGCCAACATTCTCAACCTCTCCAGCCCTGTTTCCACATTTGTAAAATGGGGATAAAGACAATATCCAACTAAGATTTTTACAGGAATTAAACAAACATTTTGTGTAAAGCTAGTTTCTCAATAAATATTTGTTAAATGAGTGCAAAAGCAGTAGGTCCTACCCAACTATACTTGTGAGGATTTAATGAGAGAGTGTATGTGAAAGCTCTTGTAAACCACCACAGGCTATGAACATATTAACTGTGATTATGACAATAGCAGCTTAAAGACAAGCAAATGCAATTAAAGAAATGATTTAGAGTAGATACAATTGCGGGGCAGGGCAGGCAGGTAGACTGGGTGAAAACCAAGGGGGACTTTCATTTGATATGGACTGTGTAAATTTTTTTCAAAAGAAATATTTTCATTATAAAATTTAAAAATGAATGCAACTTTTTACAAGAGAAAAACAAAACAAATTCAAGATAATCCATCCAGCATTGGCCTTGACCAGTTTTCTCACTCTCCTTACAGACACTTCAATCATTTCTTCTGTCTTGTCTCCTAATCTATTCAAACCTTATCTATTACTAAAGAAGGACAAAATAAAACAAAAACTCTTTCCTTATAGTTTCTATTCCACTGGCTTCTGATAGTATTTTTGTGTAATCCTTTCTTTTCTCAGACCTTCAAATGTTGGTAGGTGACAGAGTTTTATCCTCAGGCCACTAGTTTCCTAATCTACACACTCTTTTTGGATATCTCACCTACTCTTATGAATTATACTACTACATAAATGCTGATAACCTCTAAATCTATATCTAGAGTGCTGGTTTCTCCCCTGAGTTTCAAACTTGCTGGACACTGTCATCCAGACTGACCCAGAGACATCTCAAGCTCAACATATTCAAAACTGAACTTATCTGAATTCTCTCCTAACTGGCCCCTCTTCTAGTATTCTCTAATTCAGTTGGCATCAGGCAATCACTCACTCAAACTAGAAACTCAGAAGTCATCCACAACTACTCTTTCTCTCTCACTTCCTGACAATCCATCAAAAAGTTCTGCCTATTTTACCTCCTAAATATTTCTCAGATTGCCCTCCCTTCCACCCCTACAACAATGCCATAGTTCAAGGCCTTTGCCTTGGTTTCTGCAACACATTTTTTTCCCCACCACACAGAAAAAAATCTAGGAATCTTGACCAAGTACAATAGGCATCTGCCTATTTTTATAGGTTTATTTGTCATTATTCCTAGCCTCAAACTTTATGTTTTAGAAAAAAATAAACTATCCATAGTTCCTGACCCATACACCACAGCATTTCTTGTCTCTGAGCTTTTGCTCATACTGTTTCCTCTGCCTGAATGAATGTCTTTCTCTCCTTTCCCCTTGAAACTCCTACTTATCATTAAGAGGAGCTCAGGTGCTACATTCTCTAGGAAAATTTTCCTGAGCCTACCTTCCTCCCTTAAATGTTAGGTGCTCCTCTTCTCTACTCTCATTTCATCTCGTTCTTTTCTATGTATTGTACTTCCCACGCAATGTTATAAGTACCTGTGTATGTCTCTCTCCTCCACTGATCTCTGTAGCTCAGAGCCTAGCCTACAGTCTGGCAAACACTAAGCAACCAATAGATGTTTATTTAACGGTTCAATAAATGGAGAGGGAGGGAGGGAGTGAAGGGGAGAAATAGGAGGAAGGATCATGTTGGGGTTTACTGTTGGGAGTAAGAGGAAGCAACCCGTTAACCCCAGGACTCCAGCTCACAAATCAATCTCTGGTATTGTAACATACAGGAGAAAAGACCAAGAAAGACAGAGCAAAGATGAGGAATAAAAATAGAGACATTGTGGTAGACAGATAATGCTCCCCCTCAAAAGATGTGCTCATCCCCAGGACCTGTGAATATGTTAAGTAACATGGCAGAAAGGACCTTGCAGATGAGATTAAGTTAAGGATCTTGAAATAGGAGATTATCCTGGATTATGCAAGTGGGACTAATATAAACACAAGAGTCCCTATAAAAGAAAGAGGGAGGCAGGAGAATCAGAGTCAGAAAAGGAGATGTGACAAAGCAAAGTCAGAATGATGCAATTGCAGGCTGGGGCTATATCAAGGAATATGGGCAGCCTCCATGCTTGAAAATGCAAGGAAATGGGTTCTCTCCTAGAGCCTCCAGGATTGCAATTGATACCTTGATTGTAGCCCAGTGAAACCCATTTTGGACTTCTGACCTCCAGAACTGTAAGATAATAAATTTGTATGGTTTTAAGCCACTAAGTTTGTGACAGTTTGTTATGGTAGCAATAAGAAAATAATACAAAAGTATATATAATGAGATACAATAAATATCTACAGTTGCCTCAAAATAACTCAAATTGCCATCCAGAACGTACCAGAATTCACATATAATGAAAAAGATTGCCTAAATGTAAAATAATAATTTATAAAATCATTTGGTACTCTTAAAAATGGATATAAATAATCAAAGAAGCTCTAGTTTCTAAGAAACATGTTTTTAAGGGAGGTATTAGGAATGACATGTTAAATATAAGGGATTTTAATAAGCAATCCAAAAGATGTGATTTTTTCACTTCTATGACACTTAAATACAAAAACAGATTTAAAAAAGATCCTTACTTAATTTTTATAAGATCTGACTTTTTTAATATGGATTTACTTACTTTAAAATTTACGAATTTGCTTACTTGCATTGTCTCTCCCCAAAACCACTCATACAAACACATATATCAAGGTATCTAGAAAATATGATAAGTACTAATGTCTACATAAATTTACTATAAATCTCATGGCCAGAGTTCAAATAACTTACTTCCCTTTGTCCTTCAACCATTCTGGGTTCTTTTCTTCTTCTTTTAAATCATAAAGTTCAGGAATATCCGTATTCATTGCTCTTCGTGCCTCTGCTTGTTTGTGTAGCCACTGAAATGAAAATGAAGTCTAATGAAGGACACAAATGTCTTATTTTTATTAACAGCTACTTTTAGATTTTCCACCTTCCTACATAAGATGGAAATACTCTTTGTTATGGACTGAACGTTTGTGTCCCCCAAAATTCTTATTGAAACCCTTTCCACCAATGTGATGGTATTTGGAGCTGGGGCCTTTGGGAGGTGATTAGGTTTAGATGACGTCATGAGGGTGGGGGCCCCATGATAGGATTAGTGTCCTTAGAGGAAGAGACCAGAACACATGCTCTTCCCTTCAGCCCCCACCCCAGCACCCTGACCTTGGACCTCCCTGCCTCCAGAAGTCTGAGAGAGAAATGGCTGTTGTTTCCATCACCCAGTCTATGGTATTTTCTTACAGCAGCCCAAGCAGACTAATACACTATTTGGTGATAACGCTTTTAAACTTCCAGTTTTTATACATTTTTACACTTTTTTTAAACTTTACTAGCTGATTAAGATCAAATTTTCATCCAAATTTCTGGGAGTTTACGTCAGTATTATTTTAATTTTCTTGTTTATAATATATTTTTATTTTTCTATACTGAAAAATATATAAATGATTTTTATTTTTTATTTTTTTCTAAAGATTGGCACCTGAGCTAATACCTGTTGCCAATCTTTTTCTTTTTTTTTACTTTTTTCTTCTCCTCAAAGCCCACCAGTACACAGTTGTATATTCTAGTTGTGGGTCCTTCTGGTTGTGCTATGTGGCACGCTGCCTCAGCATGGCCTGATGAGCAGTGCCATGTCCACACCCAGGGTCTGAACCCAGCGAAACCCTGGGCCACTGAAGCCAAGCGTGTAAACTTAGCCACTTGGCCACAGTGCCAGCCCCTGATTTTTAAAAAATTATAATTTTATAATTACAAAAATACTTTTATAAATAATATAGAAATAATGTACTATTTAATACTAAGAAAAAAGTTAATATTGATAAATTGCCCTTACGTCATAAGGATCTTCAATTATTTCCACAAGTTTTCAATTGAGAGGAGTATCAGTTCACACCTTACAGTAAAACAATGCAGTTCTTAGTGCTTCTATAACTAAGGATACAATATTCAAAATCCCAGAGCTCAGGAATTTATAAATGAATGAAAGACATTAATTCCAAAACATCACATTATAAATACCCGATATTAATAATTAATGACAATAATATATTAATAATAAATTTCCAAATCTCTTCTTACCACAACACACACTGATCCAAAGTTTACAAATCTATTATAGAAAATAATGTATTTGATAAAATAAATGGCATGTGCAACGGTTTATTTCCTGGAATAAGCAACAATACTGTATATTAAATCAGTGTTCTCTCAGCATTCTGGAGCCAAAAAAAATCCTGCAAAATATATTTTTCTCAGGGCTGGTCCACTGGCTTAGTGGTTAAGTTTGAGTGTTTTGCTTTGGCAGCCTGGGGTTAGTGGGTTAGGATCCTGGGTGTGGACTTGCACACTGCTCATCAAGCCATGTTGTGGCAGGGTACCACATACAAGAAAGAGGAAGACTGGCAACAGTTGTTAGCTCAGGGCCAATCTTTCTCACCAAAAAAAATATATATACATATATTCCATGAAGTCATATCTCTAGTGTAATGAATACTTAAGAAATTCAGACTCAGTACTAGTTTCAATAGATGAAATAAAAAATAAAGTATTCTCCTTTGTGGTCATTGTAACTAACAGCAAGTACACCTACCTCCTCTTCTTCTGCTACTTGTGATTCCCGGAGAGCAGTGGGGAAGACTCGAGGAGTGAAGTTGATTTTAATACTGCCCACAGAACGAGGAGCAGGAATACTGTCTTCCTTTAACTTGTCAAAAAATATATTCTCTGAACTTCTCCCTTCAAAAACAATATTAGCGAGTAAGTTATTTACCTTTCACTTTCTAGTTAACAATCAAACTGATTTTTATTATTATTATTTTTTTAATTTTTCCTTCTTCTCTCCAAAGCCTCCCTGTACATAGTTGTATATTCCAGTTGTGGGTCCTTCTAGTTGTGGCACGTGGGACACCACCTCAGCATGGCTTGATGAGCGGTGCTATGTCCGTGCCCAGGATCCAAATCGGTGAAACCCTGGGCCACGGAGGTGGAGTGTGCAAACTTAACCACTTGCCCATGGGGCTGGCCCCTCAAACTGATTTTTAAAGTAATTACACATCAAAGTTACTTCTAAAATCCTATGCAAATAAACCAAAGATACTTTCTGCAAGAAGGCAAGTAAAATCCATCACTGAAAGTATGGCAGCTAGTCGTTTGTTCTTTAATCAATGACCCCAGCTACTTTTCTGGGATCTCCTTTGTTGAACCACACAGTGTCTAGTTTACATTTGCTCTAGGGGAGGGCACTCCAGGCAACTCTACATCAAGTCTAGAGGAGGGTATGGAGGCCAAGCCATCACTGCCAACACCACCTCTACTTCCTTAAGCTCCTATCAATATATTCCATAAGCTTCCTTGTGATGGTATAAAAGTTCCTCAGCCACCAGAGAGAGCTAACGAGAACAGGCAAAGAGTAGTAATGAAAAGCTATACATTTTTATAAAGGTAGTTGGATGTCATAATTGTTAAGCCAATGTAAGAGGAGAAACTAATCTATGTGTTAGAATATAAACTATATGAATAAAAGGAAAGAAAGGTACTAAATAGTGCAAAAGTACCAAAAATATGATACACAGATTTAAAAGGTAAATATTAAAATTGGTATTAAAAAAGATTTTGCACAAATATGACAGAGTTAACATCCTTGATATAAAATGTACACATACAAATAAGAAACAAAATTTTCAATTTAAAAAATTTGAAAATGGCCTGAATTGACATTTCAAAGGGAGGGAGGAGGGGAGTAGGGAGGAAAGAATAAGGTCTTGAACAAACAAGAAAGCAACACCAACAAAAAATTTGAGCAAAAATTTTCTACAGATGCTTGTAGTTGAGACTGCTATCTCCCAATATCCTATTCACTCTCTGCTCTTCCTTTTAATAATAGAATTTGAGTTAGAAGATAGGCACATGACTATACTAGGCTAGAATCTACATAACCTAGCCTCCCTTAAGATTAGGTGTGGTTAATGTGCCAAATCTGAGACAACAGAACGTGAACAGAAGCAAAGTATACAACTTATAGATAGGTCATCATCTTACAGGTAAATCTCTTTGATGCGGACTTCCTCTTTTCCCCTCCCCACTGACTAAAAAACAATGCCAACTGCAGCACCCACCTTGGAACCAGAGATAGAAGCCAAATGATGTGATGACAGAGGTGGCCCCACCAGCCTGGATAGCCTTGTGGAACAAAGTCATCTATTAGGCCTAGATAGATCACTGCTACATAACAAGTGTTAATTACAGAGAACTAAATCTCCACCTTATTTGATCTGTAATTTTGGATCTCTTTATTATAACAGCTTGAACCTACCAAATATAATGTTCCAAGAATTTTATATCCATGTAAACTGCTGTTCACTTGTGAAGGCAAAAGACATTCCTAGATATGCAAGAACTAAGTTAATACACCACCTAGCCATCTTTTCTGAATAAACTGCACAAAGAAATGTTCCAGAACATAGAAAAACAAAATTAAGAATGCAGGAGTGGGAAACTCGAGGGTAAAAATGAAAAAAGACAGGTTTTCTAAAACAGTGGATAACACACTAAAAACTGTTGTGAGTAAGATTTTTAAATGTTAGTACAACAGAAGGTAAATAGAATAAAAAGTAAAAATGAAGTATATAACTTCAAATGATTATACTAATGATTATTAGTATACACAACAGGGAGGGAATATGCACTACTCTTCCATAATGAAAAATAAAAAAAATCATTTTGCTAAAGAAAAGTAAATAAACATTTATAAATGCTTATGAAAAATATTAAAGTGACCACTAGTTACATTAAAAATAGGATATCTAACTTTCAAACTCTTGCAGTAAAATAAGACAAATAGCAAAACACAAAAAGAAATTAGCTTTCTGCTTCTAGCAGCACAGGTTAGAGTTTTTACAAACTATAACAAATCATTTTACAAACAGATAAAATGCTAAGAACACATACAACGCTGGATGAAAAATAGTAAATAAACAAAAGATTCAAGTATATAATTCAGTTCTAAAGTAAGCAAAGAAAAAGGCCAAAGGCTGGAAATTTAAGGCTGATATAGGTACCAAGGTGGGGAGCTGGAAATCCCACTAGAACTTTGGAAGAGCTGCACCCTCAGTGAAAAGGACACTTATAGAACCTCTGTCCACTAGTCCAGGAAAGTGAAGCCTGTCTCTTTCTGGGGCTCTTGATAGGAGGAGAAAAATGTCTCTTGTGAGAAATCAATAGTTCAGATATCCCTTGGGAGCAATTCTTACTTCTGCAAACCAGAACATATGAGATTTCCTCATATGTACACACAAAAACATCCCTGCTGAAGGTAAGCACAGAAACAAAAAGTACAAGTCACATAAAGAAACAATACAGTGTAAAGAACAGTCAGCAGACACAAGAAACAGGAGGACTGGCCCCCTGAGAATCTGAAATAAAACGATCTGAAAGAAACTATAATAATTTTAAACATGCTTCCTAAGACAGACTAAAATCCATCATGAAAAACTAAGAAGCTAATGACAAAAGAACAAACAGGTGTGAAAAAAACAAACAGAACTTCCAAAATGAAAAATAGTGTCACTGAAATTTAAAACCTTTAGGACAAGTTTAACAACACGTTAAGCATAGTTGAAAAAAATTTGCAAACAGAAGATAGAACTGAGGATATTACACAGAATGCAGCCAAGAAAGATAAAGAGAATAGAGGAAGGTAATATTTAAAGACAATAGCTGAGAACTTCCCAAAATTGATGGAAGACATAAGTTCTTTGAAGGAAAGTATACTCCAAGTTCTGGTATTATGAGACAAATAAATATAAAACTGCACTTAAACTAACAAAATCAAAGTGCACCAAAGTGAACAATGTTAAAGCAACCAGAGACAAAGGATGGATTACCTCATAAAGGATCCGTAGTTGAATCAAGAGGAGAATTCTCAGCAGCAACATTAGAGAATAGAAGGCAACAGAAATCTATCTTCAAGTTACGGATGGAAAATAACTGTCAACCTTGAATTATACAGCCAGCTAAATCATCCTTCAATAACAAGTGTGAAATAAAAACAAGTGAATGTAACACTCACAGACGTTCATTAAAGAACTACTAAAGGATTTACTTAAAGGAAAGGTAATTGGACCCAGAAAGAGAGACAAGAGGCAAGAAGCAAGAAGCAAAGATAAATTAAAAAATCAGTAAATATGGGCCAATCAAAATATTAGTAACTATGTACTGGGTAAAAAACCCACACTAACAATAATGACTAAATTTAGGAGTTTAAAAGTAAGAAGTCAATTGACCCCTCCCCAAAAACGTAGAATAAAATGTTTAGAGAATACCACAAAAAATGAGTATGACTGGAGTTCATGTATTAAATTTCCTTGTAATATTTACAAGTATGGTAGAGATTAACTTTATTTTATTTTTTTATACATATTTTTTCTTTTGAGGAAGTTAGCCTTCAGCTAACATCTGCCGCCAATCCTCCTCTTTTTGCGGAGGAAGACTGGCCCTGAGCTAACATCTGTGCCCATCTTCCTCTTCTTTATTTAGGATGCCTACTACAGCATGGCTGCCAAGTAGTGCTTAAGTCCGGGATCCAAACCAGCAAACCCCGGGCCGCTGAAGCAGAACCTGCGAACTTAATCACTGCATCACAGGGCTGGCCCCTAGAGATTAACTTTAGGCTTTGTTTAGTATGCATGTTAAAAACATAATAATTGGAATTATATCTAAATATCAAAGTAGTTACAAAAAATTAATATTGATCATTCAAAGAACAAAAATAGAATGCACACCTTTCAAATTAATAGAAAGGAAAGGAGGTAATTAAGAAAACTTCTTTAATCCAAGGCAAAAAAGATAGAAAGAAGAACCAAAAAGAAAGTCTGGTAAATATAAATCACAAAGTAATACAGTAGAAAGAAATCCCAAGACATCAGGATATATTTTATGTAGAATAATAAATCTAAATGGCCTATAGTTTTTTGTTATTGTTGTTTTTTAAATTATTTTATTAGGATCATATCGGCTTACAACACTGTGTAAATTTCAGGTGCACATCACTGTATTTCAGTTTCTGTATAGACTGCACTGTGCTCACCACCAACAGTCCGGTTATAATCTGTCACCACACATATGTGCCCCTTTTGCCTTCTCCTCAACCCTTTTCTCCTCTGGTAACCACTAATCTATTCTCTTTATCTATGTGTTTGTTTATCTTCCACATATGAGTGAAATCATATGGTATTTGTCTTTCTCTGTCTGACTTATTTTGCTCAGCATAATACCCCCAAGGTCCACTGTCTTGTCACAAATGGCACAAGTTTGTCTTTTTTATGTCTGAGTAGTTCCTAAACAGCCCATAGTTTATTAAAAGAAAGCCTCAGGATAAACACAAATACGCACCAGCAAACTAGAAAAGACTTTTAAACACATCTGTAACATAATGACCCAGGAAATTTTAAATATGAGAATGATGGTCACTCCCATGTTATACATTTGGAAATGTAAAAAAAAATTCTTCCTAAGAATTCAAAGGCCAAAGAAAAAAATTATGATGGGTGACAAAAATGTGCAACTAAATGACAACGAAAACACAAGATTTCAAGGCTTGGTGAATGCATTAACACAGTACTTATGAGAAAAAATTATAGTTTCATATGCATGTATTAAAAGATTCAAAAATTAATGAAAACCAGTTGGAAAAATAACAGGAAACTAACTCAAAGAAATCAGAAGAGGCAAAATAAAAATAAATACAGGAATTAATGGAATAGAAAACAAAGAAACAATAAAAAGGATCAATAAAACCAAAAACTCCTTTTTTGCACAGACTAATAAAATTTGCAAAATGCTGCAGTAGTTGGTCAAAGAAAAATAAAACAGTATTAGGAATAAAAAAGTATATAAATATAGACAGAGTAGAGATGAGGAAACAAGATAAATGTACGCCAATAAATTTGAAAAGACGACATGAACAATTTCCTAGAAAACAAATGACCAAAATTGACTTGAAAAAATAGAAAACCTGAATGAAGAGGTAACTATTATAGCAACTAAACTGTACTTCCATAAATACTTCATACCTAGACAGTATTAGTGGCAGTTTTATTAAACCATCAAGCAACAGAAATTTCACATACAACTAAATTGTTTTGAAGAATAGAAAAAGAAAAAAGCTCCATAACTTAGGGGGTTGGTATAATTTGGTATTAAATCCGGACAAGGACAGTATGAAGAGGATAAAATGTAAGTGAATCTCAATATGAAAATAAATGTAAAAATCATTTATAAAATATCAGCAAATTGAATTTAGCTGTATAAAAAATCAACATGACCACTACTGGGTATTTATCCAAAGAAAAGAAAAACACTAATTCAAAAAGACATATGCACCCCTATGTTCACTGCAGCATTATCTACAATAGCCAAGGTATGGAAGCAACCTAAGTGTCCATCAGTAGACGAGTAGATAAAGAAAATGTGATATATATCTACAATGGAATACTACTCAGCCATAAAAAAGAATGAAATTCTCCCTATTTTTGAAAACATGAATGGATCTGGAGGGTATTATGCTAAGTGAAATAAGCTAGACAGAGAAAGAAGAATACTGTATGATTTCACTTATATGTAGAAACTAAAAAAAGACAAAACAAATGAACAAACAAAACAAAATAGAAACAGACTCACAGAGAGAGAGAATAAATTGGTGGCCAGCAGAGGGGAGAGGGGTAGGGGGAAGAGTGAAATAGATGAAGGGGATTAAGAGATACAAAATTCCAGTCATAAAATAAATAAGCCATGGGAATGTAATATACAGCATAGGGAATATAGTCAACAATATTGTAATAAATTTGTATGATAAAAGATGGTAACTAGTCTTACCAGAGTCATCATTTTGTAATGTAAATAAATGTCCAATCGCTAGGTTGCACACTTGAAACTAATACAATATTGTATGTCAACTATACTCCAATTAAAAAAAATAAAAATAAAAATAAAAATCATCATGATCAAATAGCATTTATCATAGGAATGCAAGAATGGTTCTACATCAGAAAATTTATTAATGTAATTGACATATTTATTAAATAAATGAGGAAAAAGTTACAGCAAATACCCTTGATAGAATTCAAAACTAATTCATTATGAAGAATTGTTAAAATTAATCAGCAAACTCAACAGTTCTCTATACACATAAACTAACTGCCTTTCTATAAATTTGCAATAAAAAAACAAAATGTAACAAAAAAGTATGCCATTCCCAGTGTACCTGAGCAGTAAACGTTATTTAGACTTTGCTTGTCTGAAAAGTCTTTATTCTTGCCTCACGCTTGATTAATAAACTGGGTATAGAATTCCACATTGAAAATCATTTTCACTCAGAATTTGGAAGGCACCGACCCATGTCTTCAGGACAGATGCTAACATTGGCAGTCCTTTGTGCATGATCTGTTTCTCCTCTCTGGAAGCTTTCGGGATCTTATTTTTGTCTCTAGTGTGCTGAAATTTCTGGTATTGTACTGATAATGTGCTTTTGGCATGAATCTTAACATATACTGTGCTGGACCTAATGGACTCTTTTAATTTGGAAATTCATTGATTTAAGTTTTGAAAATTGTCAAAAAAATTTTTTTAAATTATTTCTTACATGTAGACTCTAAAACAAAAAACCAATCTCATAGATACAGAGAACAGACTGATGGTTGCCAGAGCATGGGGAGGGGGGCGGTGGACAAAATGGGTGACGGTGGTCAAAAGGTACAAACTTCTAGCTATAAAATAAATAAGTCCTGGGAATGTAATGTACAGCTTGGTGACTATAGTTAATAATACCATATTACATACAGGCATACCTCATTTTGTTGCATTTTGCCTTATTGCACTTTGTAGATATTTTGTTCTTTTACAAGACCCTCCACCAGAAAAAAGATTACAACTCGCTGAAGCCTCAGATGATGGTTAGCATTTTTTAGCAATAAAGTATTTTTAGTTAAGGTATGTGCATTGCTTTTTTAGACATAATGCTATTGCACACTTAATAGACTACAGTATAGTGTAAACATAACTTTTACACACACCAGGAAACCAAAAAATTCATATGACTTGCTTTATTGCGGTTGTCTGGAACCAAACTTGCAATATCTCCAAGATATGCCTGTATGTGAAAGTTGTTAAAAAGAGTTAATCTTAAAAGTTCTCATCACCAGTAAAAAAAAAAAAAAAAAAAAAAAAAAAAAAGGTAACTATGTGTGGTGATGGATGTTAACTAGACTTACTGTGGTGATCATTTTGTAACATATACATACACCAAATTATTACACTGTACACATGAAACTAATATAACGTTATGTGTCAATTATGTCTCAATAAAAAAAAGAATTTTTTAAAAATTATTTCCTTTCCTGTTTCTTTCTCCCCTCTTCCTAATACTCCTGTTATTTGAATGTTGGACATCCTGGATGGATACTCCAGTTGTTTTATCTTTTTATTTTATATCTGCCATCTTGTTCTACTTTCTGAAAAAAAAATTAACTATATCTGAACCATTTGATTAAATTCATAATTTTTATCATTTTTAATTTCCAAACTATTTTGTTCTCTTAATAGTCTTTGTTACAGCCTCTTGTTCTTGTTTAAGGATTAAAATATATTCTTTTCTTTCTGAGAACATTAACTATAGTTCTTTTTAAGTTTTCTCCTATTCCCTGCATTACTTGGTTGTTCCAAGTGACATTTTTCTGTTTGCTTCTTGGCCATCTGCTCATCTTAAAGATGAAGTATAAAAATTCTGACTGAAAGTTCTGTGCACATGAATCTGAAGTCTGTCGACTACCGGGCCATTACAGAAAGATTTATTCATCCCACACTAGTTAGCTTTTCTCCAATGTGCATGCCAGAGGCACTGGACTTGCACATGCGCATGTCCACGAGCTAAGGGGAGAGGACAGGGCTGGAGGAATCAATATTTAGATTTTCACATTGCAGACTTTCTCTCAATCTCTGTATTTTCAGAGCAGAATCTCACTCAGTCCTCAACTACATAGAAAGTAAACCTCCAATCTTCTGTTACGGTAGGGGAGGAAATCTGCCTGTCAAATTCTGCTTACATACTTTCAACCAATCCTAGTTTTTCTAGATCTACTTTTGCCCTGCCTTTAGGAGTACCTGGTTCTTCCAAGTTGAAAAGGGACAAATCCTCACACCCTGAAGCCTCACTCTCCCTCTACAATGTTTTTAGTAACTTAGCAAGTCAAAACTAGTTCAATAGAAGAATAGGCTGATACCAGTAACTGAGCCCAAGAGGCTTCCCCTTCCTCTTTCTAACAAGAGGAAGCCCTCATAGTCATATAATTAAATAGACATTCATTGACTCCCCTTTCCTGGTTCCCTGTAAATATATACCACAGAGCAAGGGCGGGGACCCCCGGACAGAGCCTTCTTTGGGGATGGATTCACTATGCCCAGCCCTAAGCATAACTCTGTGGAATAATGAGAACTTGAGGAAATGATGCGCATTTTGATGCTTCTCTGCCTAAAAGCACTCCCAATAAACTTAATTTTTATTCAATTTTATTGAGAAATAATTTATATACCATAAACTGTACTCATTGTAAAGTGTACTAATTCAATGAGTTCTGACAGAGGTACCATCCATGAAATCAGAATCAAGACAGAAAATTTCTATCACCTCTAAGATTCCCTATGGCCCCTTGAAGTTCATCCCTCCCCTTTACACCTGGTTCCAGGCAACCACTGATGTGCTCTCAGTCATTATAAACTAGTTAGCATTTTCTAGAATTTCATGCATTATGGACTGTTTCAGTGTCCGGGTTTTTTCATTCAGCATAGTAATTTTGTGACTCATTCATGTTGTGTGTATCAGTAGTTCTCTCCTTTTTTATTGCAGTAATATTCCATTTTAGGAATGTATGAGAATTTGTTTGTCCACTCACCTGTTGATGGGCATTATATCCAGTTATTCACAACTGTGAATAAAGCTGCTATAAACATTTGAATACAAATTTTAAGGTGGACACATTCCTCTTGTGTAAATACCTAAGAGTAGAATGGCTGAGTTATATAATACGTGTATACTTAACTTTTAAGGAAACTGCCAAACACTCTTCCACAGTGCTTGTATCACTTTACATTCCTACCATCAGTATACAAGAATTCCAGTTGCAGAACATTCTCAACAACCTTTGTGTTGATGGACTCCTTAATTTTTAATATTAGTCATTTTAGTGGATGCATACTGTGTACTCTATCTCACTGCAGTTTTAATTTGCATTTCCCTTCAGTCGAATGATGTTGAACATCATTTTATGTGCATATTGCCCATTCATATGACTTCTTTTTTGAAAAGTCCAATCAAATCTTTTGTCTGTTTACTGGGTTCCTTGTCTTCTTATATACAGTTGGCCTTCTGTATCTGTGGGTTTAGCAGTTGCAGATTCAACCAACCACAGATCAAAAGGCCTACAATGGTTGGGACTGTACTGACCATGTACAGACTCTTTTTTTCTTGTCATTATCCCCTAAACAATACAGCATAACAACTACTTACATAGTATTTACATTGTATTAGGTATTATAAATAATCCAGAGATGATTTAAAATATACAGGAGGATGTGTGTAGGTTATATGCAAATACTATACCATTTTATGTAAAGGACTTGTGCATCCACAGATTTTGGTATCCACAGGGGGTCCTGGAACCCTGCAGATACTGAGGGACTACTGTACATATTACATACACAGTGAGGCAAGAATCAACTTCATTTGTTTCCATAAAGCTATCTAGTTGTTCCAGACTTGCCCTTCCCCATTGAATTGCATTGTTATCCTTGACAAAAATCATTGGACCATACATGTGTGAATCTGTTTCTGGTCTCTGTACTCAGTTCTTCTGAACTTTACACTCACCCTTTTGCCAATTCCACCCTCTCTTGATTACTGTAGCTTGATGGTAAGTCTTCAAATGAGGTGGTATAAGTCCTGCATCTTTGTCCTTATTTTTAAAAATTTCTTTGGCTATTCTAGGTCATTTGCATTCTCTTATAAATTTTAGAATCAACTTATCAATTTCTACAAAAAGCTTATTGGTATTTCTATTGAAAATGCACTAAATCTATAGATCAATTTAAGGAGAACTGACATCTTAACAACACTGAGTTTTGCAGTTCATGAACATGTTATATCTCTCCATTTGTTTAGGCCTTTTTTTTTGATGAAGATTAGCCCTGAGCTAACACCTGCTGCCAATCCTCCTCTTTTTGCTGAGGAAGATTGGCCCCGAGCTAACATCCATGCCCATCCTTCTCTACTTTATATGTGGGACGCCTACTACACCATGGCTCGCCAAGCGGTGCCATGTCTGCACCCAGGATCCGAACCGGCGAACCCCGGGCCACTGAAGCAGAAGATGCACACAACCGCTGTGCCACCAGGCTGGCCCCCAGGCCTTTTTAAATCTCTCTCAGTAATTGTGCTACAGTTTTCAGTGATGAGATCTTGCACTTCTTTTGTTAAATTTATTCCTAAATATTTTTAGTACTATTATAAATGGATTCAAATTTAATTTTCCAATTGTTTGCTATTGGTAAATAAAATTATAAGTGACTTTTGCAATCTTACACCCTGAGACTTTGCTAAATCCACTTATTAGCTCTAGTAGTTATTCTGCAGATTCCTTAGGAATTTATACAGACAATCACATCCTTTAAAAATAGAGAGTTTAACTTCTTCCTGTCTAATCTTTATGCCTTTTATTTCTTCTTCTTGTCTTAATGCAATGGTTAGGACTTCCAGTATAATGTTGAATAGAAGTAGTGAAAGTGGACATGAATGCCTTACTCTTGGATCTAAGGGGCAAAGCATTCATTAATTCACCAGTAAATATGATGGTTGCCATAGGTGTTTTTTTGGTTTTTGTTTTATAGAAAACGTTTCTTTCTATTCCTAATTTGCTAATTTTTATCATAAATGGGTGCTGCATTGTGTCAAATGCCTTTCTGCAATATTGAAATGACCATATGCTTTTTCCTTTATTGTCTTAATATGGTTAATTACATTGAATGATTTTCAAATGCTAAACCAACCTTGCAATCCACTACATTTCCATCAGTTACAAATTCTCTAGACTGCGTCAACAGAAAACATGACTACAGTGGCTTAACAAAACATGGGTTTATTTTTCTCACTTAATAAGGTTCAAGGAAGGTAGTTCAGCACGGATTTATCAGCTTTCCAATGTCATTAATGTCCCAAGCTCCTTCTTCTTCCCTGTTCTATCATTCCTAGTATATGGCTTACCTCTTCATGATCTCAAGACAGCTAATGCACTTCCTGGCACAGATCTTTACCTAACGTAGGGAAAGGAAAGGAGGAGCAAGCAGAAAAGAGTGGGGACACCTATCTTAGAGAAGTAACACGTTTCTATAAATCCTTAGCAGATTTCTTCCTGCATTTCATCAGCCAGAACCCTGTCACTTGGCTACATCTAGCTATAAGAGAGTCTTAGTGAGTTTTTTCTTTTTTTTTAATAATTTAAAATTACTTTGTTTATAAAAATGACTCAATGTACTTTGATCCTTATTTTTTTCATTTCATAATAAAAAATTTCAAAGATATACAAAATTAAAAGGAATAGAGTAATTAACCATCATGCATTCATGACCTGACTTCAATCATCAACTCATGGCCAATATCATTTCATCTTTACCTTTATCCACTTTCACATACCATATTATTTTGAAGCAAATCTCAGACATCACATTTTTTCATCCATAAATATTTCAGTAGGCATCTCTACAAGATGAGGACTTTTTAAACTTAACTACAATACCATTATGACACCCAAAGAAAAAAGTGTAATTATTCCTTAATTTCTTCAAATATCCAACCAATACTCAAATTTCCAAGAGGCATTTTTTTTTTTAGCTGGACACATTTCTTCTGTCCCCCACCCCTGAATTCATGATTCTGCTGGTAAAAAAAGAAGGAGAGAGGGGCCAGCCTGGCGGCATAGTGGTTAAGGTTGCACCCTCCACTTCAGCAGCCTGGGGTTCATAGGTTCGGATTCCAGGAGTGGACCTAACACCACTCATCAAGCCATGCTATGGCAGCATCCCACATAAAAAACAGAGGAAGATCGGCACAGATGTTAGCTTGGCGACAATCTTCCTCAGGCAAAAAGAGGAAGATTGGCAACAGATGTTAGCTCAGGGTCAATCTTCCTCAAAAAAAAAGAAAGGGAGAGTATATAATGAGTAGGCAATCTGCAGCACCTGCCACATCAGTCGTGTTCTGTATACAAAAGTGGCTTGTCTAAAGAATGTGTCTGGGACAAATAAGACAACATTCTTTCTATTGTTAAAAATGTTACCAAATGAGCATTTTTAGTTAATAATGACACTAAAATAGTAGTATTAGAATAAATGTTTTGTAGGAACAAACAAGTTTTCCTCTTCAACAGGTCTAACTTTACTGACCAATGAAAGATATGTGAATTTTTTAAAGCAGTTATTTATAAATCTCAGCTTATTGAAGACATTTGTGTCTACAACATTTTTAAGTTCCTTGAGGGCACTGTCCACAACTTAAGTCATATTTATATATTCCATAACTCCTAGTACAGAGTAGACACTGAGTAAACAAATATTTGTTAAATGGATGGACAAGATGAAAGAAAGGAACCAAACTTATAAGGCATCTGTAATGACGCTAATGAAATAAGGAAAAAGGGGCTTCTGAGGTAAAAATACAAAAACCATAATTTACACATTTTTTTCCCGCCACCATGCTTTATTTCCCTTATATCCGTGGATGAATTATTTTTGTTTTAACATCTTCAGGATACTTCCTATCTACAAAAGGGTAGGGGTTCCAACAATATTTGAAAACATCTAATTTGTTTAGCAGTATTTGAAATTTAGAAGGAAATATTTTCACATACCCTAGTTGGTATCAATATTTTATGGAAATGGCATTAAAGAAGGAGGTAGTACGGCAGTTAACTTGTATGTCAATATTAAACCACAATAAAATATATAATTTAATAATGACTACTTAATATTCACTCTAAATGACTTTTCAACAAGCCAGACCTCATTATTGAAGTAGTAAACACATATAGCCTAGTGGAAAGAACATAGGTTTCAGATGCAGGCAGATCTGGGATCAAATCCCACAGGTTTACTTTTTGGGTAGTTCTTTATCATTTCCGAACACGTATTTCCTCTAAAATAAGACTAGCAGCACTTATCCCAAAGTGGTGGTGTAAGGACTGAGTGATAGAACCAATAAAATCGCCTGGCATTGCCCCATAAATATTAATTATTATTATTACATAAGTAATTTTACTACAAAATGTTCCATTTACTAACCATACTGAATATACCCAAAACAAAGTTCAACATTCTAAAGTCAGATAACATCAAACTCTTAGCTTTCAATAAATAGGTTTTTTTTACCTATTTTTGAACACACCAAGATCAAAGGCCGAAGAGCCTTTGTTGCTTAAGTTTGCTTCATGGTACTCATTTTCTTGAGTGATGTGAGGAAGTCTTCTAATGAAATTCCTAGTTTCTTCTCTCTACAGAAATAAATGAATGCTCCTGGCATGGCTAGTCCACTCCAAAGCTCTTTGGACCTGAGTTACACACATATTTAATGACACCTACATAAATTCCAAAAGGGAGCATACAAGGAAAACAACACTCAATCCTTGCTCATTTTACTATGAAAACTTCACTACTTCCTAGAAGAATAAATAAGTCTTTCACGTTAGTCTTTGTACAGTAGTACTTATTCTCAATATACCAAAATAATGACCTAATATTGTAAACAGATTCACACTTCACACACACAATAATAGTGGCATATGTGCTTCACCAGTAGGACTCACTTTCCCAGAAAATACTAAAGTAATCATTGTACCTTTTGTAGCAAGATTTCTAGATGCTGAATTCCTAGTAAGACTTTTATGTTTTATTTTTTTTTTCTCTTCTTCAATTTGTTTTTCTTGCTGATGTAATTTCTCTTCTCTCTGAATTCCTTTTTGTTGTTCAGCTTTTCTTTGATGTTCTTTCCAGGCTTCCAATTCTTTAGTTGCTTTTATCCGTTCATTTTCTTTCATATGTTCTATTTTTTTCCTCTCTTCTTCTTCAATCTGTAAAAATTACAATTACCAAATCCTTTAAAACATATAAAGCAACATTTTTTAAAAAGAAATTCATTGTAATAATTATTTTTACCTCTAAACTCTCGTCACTGTATCTGCAGCAACAGTTAGTAGTGAATAAAAGAATTAAAATGGGAATGGTAAACGATCTAGCAGAATGTCCAAGGATTTGGGAGTCATGGAACACAGCTTTTAGTTCCACATTTACCATTAACTATTGATACAATCTCGGGCCTTCACCTTCTCTAGCCTCAGTTTACTCATACGTAAAATGTGGGCAGGCATTCAATTAGATGATATCTAAGGGCTTGGTAAAAAAAAAAAAAAGAAGAAGAAGAATTTATCATGCTAAAAGTGAAGGCACTTCTCCCAAAATCTATACACCCACCCACAAACACATATATACAAACATTCACCTTTCCACTTATGCCAGTCTCACCTCGTTTTAGGACTGAAGTTGTGCCAATCTTCCTAAAGGAACAGTAAGAAGTGAAATGGGAAGAATGAATTAGGGAGTTTGTCTCTGGTGGGTGGAAATGTTTGAACTTCGAATCCTGCTGCCAACTATGTTTGCAATAGCAGTTATTTGAAACTTCCACATGAAAAGCTAAATGTCAGATGAATCTGAAAGCAGTATATTGCTCAGGAGTGGGCCAACTTTTCTCCCTTTCACAAATTTCCCTCAAATGGGACAAAAAAAAAAATCCCATGAAATAGAGTAACTGGTTGGTATATATGACTGACTCTAGGTATCTGACTTTCCTATGGTAACAAAAATTTCTCATCTCTACCCTCTAGAGCAGCAGTGTCTAACTGAACTTCTTTCGATGATGGTCATGTTCTGCGCTATCCAACACAGTAGCTACTAGCCACACGTGACTAATTAAGCACTTAAACTGTGGCTAGCGTGACTGAGGAACCGAATTTTTATTTTTATTTGTTTCATTAATGTAAATTTAAATTAGTTTATATTTAAACAGTCTATCTGGCACAGCTCTAGAAGGATGTGCTGGGACAAAGTTTCTTAGAGGCTGAATTTTAGAATACAGAGTTAACATTTTAGGTATGAGAACTGTGCAGTGAAGAGGTGCTCTATAATATCTGCATGATTTAATACCCTCTTCTGGAAGACTGATTGTTTATTTTCCTTTTGAACTGTGAAACAATGACTTTAAAATAAATTTCACAGGTTACTGAACAGCAGTTATCTGTAGTCCCAGAATAGCAGCTAAGGCCTAAACTAGGCACAAAAGATGCTAACTACTATGTGTTCTAAGTTCGGAGAGCTGCCAGTGAGTTGACAACATGTTAGGCCAGGAAGAATCTGCACATGGCAATGAAGCACCATTTAAATGCCTGACAACAGGGCGTGATGAACACTCAATGTTAGGAGAGGAAGCCACAACCTAAAAGGAGAAGATGACAACTTCACTCAGTTTAATAATATGTTTGCCTTTTTTCTTCTCTTTCCTCTCTGCCCCAAAACATGGAAGAAGGGAAAAGTGCGTAGAGTCAGAACGCCCTCACCCCTCATAATCCTTGCAAGTAGAGTGAATTTTGGAAAGATTTTAAAAATATATAAGACTAAGTCTTAATTACCAAAAATGAGACTGTTCTTATAACCAAAAGTAACAGGAAAGTTCTGGTATTATAGCCAAGATGTACTTAAGAGAACTATATATATATAGTTTAATTTATAATAAGCTATATTAGAGACACAAAAATAGTCTAACCCTTCAGAGGTAATGAGGAAGAGGAAGTACTAAGAAAGGCTTCAGAGAGCAGGTGACAGAAGGAACTAGAAGGAAGAGAAAAACATGAAGAAGGAAATACTATGAAGCTTATGATAAAGAGAGACTATATATAGCAAAGAGAAATAGAGACAGACAACTGTTAAACAATACTTGAAAGTGTTTTATTAAAAAAAAAAAGAGTAATATGGGGAACACATCACTTAAAGGAGGACCTGTGTAGTAACAGAAAAGCTCACAGGTTAAAAAAAAATCTTCATCACACATGAAGGAACTGGATTTTAAGTGCCTTGTACTGCTCAAAAAAGGATGCCATGTAGTATGGGATACTAGTGTAAAACATACAGCAAACGTAAATAATAGGAAAATAAAGAGCAGCTCCTAAACCAAATTCCTGAAGAAGGGGAAATCTATATTTCTTTTCATTTGGAATGAATGCCTAGTTTATCAAGTTATTGTTCTTTATAAGCCAATCTCACTTACAAATATTACATGCAAAAATCATAAATAAAATTAATTAGGAAATTAAATCAAGGAAAATATTAAAATTATAATACATCTTGATCAAACAGAGTGTTTCTTATTTATGATATTAGGAAACCAAGAGAGAAAAACAATATATCTCAGTACATGCCAAAACACGAGTTGATACTAGGAATAAAAGAAAAATTATAGCTTGACAAAAGGACCTATACAATATCAAACTTCAAGGTGAAGCATCAGAAATATTTCTAGCAAAGTCACTAAAGCCAAAGTATGCCTACTGTTCTGCTATTTTCCGAGGGCATACCTATAAAATAGAATTTTAAATTAAATTTAAAAAATAAATATAAATATAGATTATAAGGAGCTGAACTGTCATTATTTGCAAGTAATATGATAGACTACCTAAAAGAACCAAAATAATAAACTGACAAACCTTTAGAATGAAAAAGTAAGTTCGGCAAGGCAGTCACATACAAGATCGACTTATATAAACTCATAAAAACAAACTAACTTTCTATGAACTGGCAATAAATGATTATAAAATACAACGGAAAATATCATTTCATTAGTAATTGCCAGAAAAACTTTTAAAATGCTAAGAATAATCTTAACAAAATATAAGCAAGTCCTACATGTATACCGAATAATTTTGCTGAAGGATGTAAAGTAAGTCTGAATAAATGGAGATAAATGTCATCTCTCTAGAAGAAAATCTCAATATTGTAAATATGTCAATATTCTGCAAATTAACTTGTAAAGTCAAGGTAAATCTAATCAAAATACCAAGAGAACTTCTTAGGAAGCTTGATAAGTAAATGTAAAATTCATCCACAAAAGAAAATGTGCAGTTTTATGGAGGCATGAGGGGGTTGGCAATTCCCGTCCACAAATATCAAATATAAAACTAGACAAATTTATCAAAAATAACCGTTTTCAGGGCAGTGGAAATTAACCAAAGACAGCCTGCAAATTGAGAAGTGTTTATTCTAGAAAAACTGCTAATGTTATAGGTAAGAACAGTGGAAGTGCCTGCCCTTCTGCCTGAGGTTACTCCCAACGACCAATTTCCAGCTAGAATGACAACACTGGCATTTTCACCGACATGAAATTAGCAAAAAGAACTCAGCAGCTTTGCTAGCAACAAAAGGTGGACTCATTTCAGGGTTGGGCAGCAAAAACCCGTGGCTTCGGTGGATGAAAGCGGTCAACTTGGGTGGAAATGAAGGGAGAAAATTTGCAGTTGAGATCTGAGGTTGAGGTCCTGGTTAGGGTAAGTGCCCAGCTAGTCAGAAAATTAACAAAGATCATAAAGGAGAGAGCCATAGAAGTCTGTGATAAGCTCACCAAACAACCCTGGCTAAACAGAAAGCTATGCATATCTTAGGGATGCCTGAGGAAGCTTGGCATAAAACAAGCCAAGAGAGGCTTGACAATTAGCTCCAACTTTGAATGTGTTCTCAAACCCACACACGGACCAATCAGCAAAGGGTGGAAGCCTTTCAGGCTCAAGGTATTTACGAAGTCTGCCCAAACCCACAGCAAACAATTACGCTACGCAGACACAGGGAAGATCTTTGAGGAAGCCAGTCTAAACACTAAGAGTTTAAAAACCTAGCAGAGACATCAGCGGCTGTGTACCACCAGAGAGACTACACTGATTCTACAATTAAAGTCCAGGCAAGTTATTAAAACATAAACAACCCTCAATAAACAAACAAAACAGAAACCAGAACTGCTATAATCTATTAACTAAAATGTCTAGTTTCCAACCAAAAATACTTCAAGAAATAATTGGTAAAAACTTCTCAGATTTGATGAAAATAATCCATAGCTCAGAAAAGTTCAACCCAAAGTAAAATAAACACAAAGAGAGACACCTAGTACAACTTAGTCAAACTGCTGAGTTAACACAAAAGCCAAACACAAAGAGGAAAATCTTCAAAGCAGCAAGAACAAAAGGAATCATCATGTACAGGGGAACATCAACACACTTGACGGCTAATTCCTCATGGGAACAATGCAGGACAGAAGGCGGTGCAATGATATGCTCAAAGCACCGACAGAAAAAACTACAACCCACGAATTCTATAGCCAGCAAAACCATTTTTCATAAATGAAGATGAAATAAACACACTCCAGCTAAATGAAAACTGAGAGAATCTGTTGCTAGCAGACCTGCCCTATAAGATATATAAGGAAGTTCTTCAGGCTGAAAGGACTTGGCACAAGACACTAACTCAGATCTGTAAGATGGAATGAAAAGTATGGGAAATGGGACATATGTAGGTAGGTATAAAAGACAATACCAATGGATAAACAAAATGCAGTACATACATAATAGAGCATTATTCAGCCTTAAAAAGGAAGAAAATTCAAACACATGCTAAAAACATGCACGAATCTTGAAGACATGAGGCTGAGTGAAACAAGCCAGGCACAAAAGGACAAGTATGGTATGAATCCATCTACGTGAGATACCTAGAGGAGTCAAATTGATAGAAACAGAAAGTCAAATGGTGGTTGCCAGGGGCTGACGGAAAGGGAGAATGAGGAGTTATTGTTTAATGGGTACAGACTTTCAGTTTGGGCAGATGAAAACAATTCTGGAGACGGATAGTGGTGATGGTTGCTCAACAACGAGAATGTACTTAATGCCACTGAACTGTACACTTAAAAATGTTTAAAATTGTAAATATTATGTTATGTGTGTTTTACCAAAATTAAAGAATAAATTTAAAAAGACAATACATACTTTTTATTGCTTTTCTTCTCAATTTCTTTAAAAACTTGAGTTTTGTTTAAAAAGCAGTATTTTTCAAAGTAAAATTATATATTGTTGAGTTTATAACATATATATATGTTATATATATATGAATACACCCATATATGAATGGCAGTAATAGCCCCAAAATATGGGGAGAAAATAGAGTAGTATTAGAGCGAAGTTGCTATATTTTCTTGGAATTGAGTCAGTGTTAACCTGCAATAGATTGTGATACGTTAAAGGTGTGTACAGCAACCAGTAACAAATTTTACACCAACCTAAAAAAATATATATAGCTAAAAACATCAACAAAGGAGCTCCAGTTTCAGTTCTGACATATAAAAAGCTTAGAAGTTGTCACCACTATTCTTAAAACAAAAAAAGATGGACAAACTGAAAAACAACAAGTTTTCTTGGACCCATCAGAGTGCCCAGAGTGAGCCGCAGGGCAAACTGCTACCCCGAAATCTGGAGAGATAAGTGTATCCAGAAACATACAACGATCTGCTTGCCTATAGCAGAAGCTACAAATCTATAAACTGGTAGCAACATTTAAACGGTAATTTTGACAAAATGCTGGAGGTTGTGTGTGGACTAGCATGAGAGTGAAAAACTCCTGGGCACCACAGTCTTGGGGACTGCCCCCATATTTCCGTGGGCCTTAACTCCAGAAACTTCATGATGAAGATCTGAATAAGATAACCTTGTGTCTCTGGCAGAGAGAGAGGAAGAATAATTATTGTGAAATACAGAAATACCTAGAGCATTCTCCATAACAAAGATCTACTCCCCAGCGGAAAGAATCTTGAAAGAGCTAAGGTCCCTTATCTCAGCTGGGGGAAGGGAATTCCTCCTCCTCCAGTTCTTTCCAGCCTCCTTCTTCCATCTAAGGGGAGAAAAAATCATAGTAAACAGTCAGGGCTTTAAGAAAATAGGCTGGGAACACTGCAGCCAGGGAAGGGAGTGGGAGGCAAGGGAGAAAAGCTGTACCACTAGAGGAACACTTGTGAAGATCACAGCCCCAAGATACAGACCCATGAAAACACTGAGATTTAACTGAAAGATTAGAGAATGCTTCCTCTCCCTTACAATTTACTACCACAACAACAGGGGTCTAGGCAATGGATTACAGAAGAAAGAGTCGTATGACAAAGACTCTCTGAGGACCACTAGATACAGAAGCCCACGATCAAAAAAGGAATAAAAAAAAAAGGGACACTAGAGGAATTTGAGCCTCGGGTACCCGTACCTACAGCTAACATTAAATATGGCCCAAATCCCAGCCAGATTAAAATAAATCTACATGCTAAAGGCCCGATAACCTCAGTTTCTATTATCTGATACAATATGTCTTGTTGTCAACAAAAAATTGCAAGACATGCCAAAAGGCAAGAAAAAATACACTGTAAAGAGACAAAGCAATTATCAGAGCCAGACTCAGAGACACATGAATGTAAGAATTACCAGGCATGGAATTTTAAATAACTGTTATTATGTTAAGGGCTCTAATGAAAAAAGTAGATAGACAACATGCAAAAATGCCAGGTAAGAGTACATTAGTTTCATCTTCCACATGGAGCTATACATATCATTCTAACAATGAGTTCTCTTAAACTAAGAAAATTAAAGTATTAATTCAGTCTAAAGTTTAACATAGTGTTTTAAAATTTCTCTCGGAAAGCTATTAACTTCTGAAATTTAATTATTTAGTTATTTGTTTGTTTATATTCTGTGGAAATGAGAATTGTGTTTAGAATGATATAGGTATCTATTATAGCCAAAGTTAAAATGTAACAAAATTGATTTTGGAAAATGTTGCATGTGCACTTGAGAACAATGTGTATTCTATTGCTTTTGGATGAGATGTTGTGTAAATATCTAAGTCCATCTGGTCTAATGTGGTGTTTAAAGTCGACATTTCCTTATTGATGTTCTGTCTGGACAATCTATCCATTGACGTAGGTGGTATATTAAAGTCCCCTATATTGGGCTGGCCCAGTGGTGCAGCAGTTAAGCGTGCACACTCCGCTTCGGCGGACCGGGGTTTGCCGGTTCAGAACCCAGGTGCAGACATGGCACCGCTTGGCAAGCCATGCTGTGGTAGGCGTCCCACATATAAAGTAGAGGAAGAGAGGCATGGATGTTAGCTCAGGGCCAGCCTTCCTCAGCAAAAATAGGAGGATTGGCAGCAGTTAGCTCAGTAATCTTCCTCAAAAAAAAAAAAAAGTCCCCTATATTATTATATTGCGGTCTATTTCTCACTTTAAGTCTGTGAATATTTGCTTTATATATTCAGGCACTCTTATGCTGGGTGCATAAGTATTCACAAATGTTATATCTTCTTGTTGGATTGACCCATTTATCACCATGTAACACCTTTCTTTAACTCTTTTTACAGTCTTTGTTTTAAAGTATATTTTGTCTGATACAAGTATAGCTACTCTAACTTTCTTTTGGTTTCCATTTGCATCAAATATCTTTTTCCATCCCTTTACTTTCAGTCTGTATGTGTCTAATCTAAAGTGAGTCTCTTATAGGCAGCATATAGATGGGTCTTATTTTTTTATCCATTCAGCCACTTTATGTTTTTTTGATTGAAGAATTTAGTCTATTTATATTTAAAGTAATTATTGATAGGTATGTGCTTATTGCCATTTTGTTAACTGTTTTCTAGATGTTTTTCTGCTTCATCTCTGTTCCCTTTTTCTTCTCTTGCTTTCTTTGAGTTTGATGACTTTCTTTAGTGGTATGCTTATATTCCTTTCTCTTTATCTTTTACGTATTTACTATAGGTTTTGCTTTGTGGTTACCATGAGGAGTACATATAATAATTTATATCTCTAACAGTCTATTTTAAGTTGATAACAACTAAAGTTTGATCCCATTGTAAAGCTCGTTATTACTACCCCCCTTACACTTTATGTTTTTGATGGCACATTTTACATCTTTTTATCTTGTGTATCCCTTAATTATTGTAATCATAGTTAATTTTACTACTTTTGTGTTTTAACCTTCATGCCAGCTTTATAAGTGAATAATCCACTACATCTTTACATTTCCAGTGAGATTTATTCTTTCATATGTGTTCTTGTTACTAGCTGGTACCCTTTCTCTTCAGCTTTAAGAAGTCCCTTTGACAGTTCTTGTAAGGCCAGTTGAGCAGTGATTTTTAGTTTTTGCTTGTCTGGAAAACCCTTTATCTCTCCTTCACTTCTGAGTGATAACTTTTCTGGGTAAACTATTCCTGGTTGAAAGTTTTCTTCCTTTCAGCTCTTTGAATATATCATGCCACTCCCTTCTGGCCTGAAAGTTTCTGCTGAAAAATCTGCCACTAGACTTATGGAGGTTACCTTGTATGTAACACATTGTTTTTCTCTTGCTGCTTTTAATAGTCTCTCCTTGTCTTTAACATTTTTTTTCTTTTTATTAAGATTATGATAGTTTACAACCTTGTGAAATTTCAGTTGTACATTATTGTTAGTCATGTTGTAGGTGTACCACTTCACCCTTTGTGCCCTCCCCCCACCCCCCTTTCCCCTGGTAACCACCAATCAGTCCTTTTTGTCTAAATGTTAACTTCCACCTATGAGTGGAGTCATACAGAGTTTGTCTTTCTCTATCTGGCTTATTTCACTTAACATAATACCTTCAGGGTCCATCCATGTTGTTGTGAATGGGATGATTTTATCCTTTTTTACAGCTGAGTAGTATTCCATTGTATATATACACCATATCTTCTTTATCCAATCATCAGTTGATGGGCACTTAGGTTGCTTCCACATCTTGGCTATTGTAAATAATGCTGTGATGAACATAGGGGTGCATGGGACTTTTGGAATTGCTGACTTCAAGTTCTTTGGATAGATACCCAGTGGTGGGATGGCTGGGTCATAAGGTATTTCTATTTTTAATTTTTTGAGAAATCTCCATACTGTTTTCCATAGTGGCTGCACCAGTTTGCATTCCCACCGACAGTGTATGAGGGTTCCTTTTTCTCCACAACCCCTCCAACATTTGTCACTTTTTGTTTTGGATATTTTTGCCATTCTAACAGGGGTAAGGTGATATCTTAGTGTAGTTTTGATCCTTGTCTTTAACTTCTGACATTTTAATAATAATGTGTCTTGGTGTGGGTCTCTGGGTTCCTCTTATTTGGAAATTTCTGGGCTTCCTGGATCTGGATGTCTATTTCCTTCCCCAGGTTAGGGAAATTTTCAGCCATTATTTCTTCAAATAAGATTTCTGCCATGTTCTTTCCCTCTTCTCCTTCTGGGAGCCCTATGATGCAAATGTTATGTCTGTCTGATGTTGTCCCATAGTCCCTTAAGCTATCTTCACTTTTTTTCATTCTTTTTTGCTTTTGCTGCTATGATTGGTTGAGTTCTACTGCCTTGTCTTCAAGTTGAATGATTCTTTCTTCTGCTTCATCTAGTCTGCTATTGAACTCCTCTAGTGTATTTTTAAGTTCAGTTATTGTATTCTTCAGCTCTGTGACTTCTATTTGGTACTTTCTTATATTTTTCCATCTCATTGTGTTCATTCATTTTTCTACTCAGTTCGGTAAGCATCTTCATTACCATTACTTTTGACTCTTTATCAGGTAAATTACTTATCTCTGTTTCATTAAGGTTTTTTCATAAGTTTTATCTTGTTCTTTCATTTGGAATATATACCTTTGTTTCTTCATTTTGCTTGACTCTCTGGGTTAAGTTTCTATACAGTAGATGAAACAACCACCTCTCCCAGTCTTGAAAGAGTGGCCTTGTGTAGAAGATGAAAACCTTGTCATTTAACTCTTGCCTCAGCTCCTGGTTGTCTCTCAAACTTCTGTGCTTGTCCAAGCAGCCTATTATATTTGTAATAGCTCCCAGTAGTTGAGGATGTGCCAAAAGCTGTCAGTGTTCCAAAGGGGAGGATCTCAGCACCTAGATTCAGGCTGCCTGGAAGCCAGAACTTCAGGCATCAGCTTTTAAAAGTATGCAAATATATACAGCCCTGTGGGACCACAAGCATAAGCCCCGGTGGCCACCAGAGCCAGGAGATCTGGAGGTTTCCCCTGAGTGGCAATTGCAGAAATTGGGGTTCCAGACAAGTATATACACTCTTTTCTGGGTGACATTGGCAAGTTGGAGCAGGACAGGGGGAGAGTGCCAAGATGGAGTCCACAGCTATGTTCCTTGAGAGCAGTCCGTAGGCCAATAAATGTGTGCCAAACCTGAAGCCTGCCCCCTAGGTTGAAGCTCCAGGACAACAAAAGAGGCCTCCTTCACAGAAAGACTGGGAAGTGTGACCCAGTACACTGTCTTGGTAGCCTGCCAAGAACTGTCTCGTCAATTGCCACAGTCCCATGAGACCTAGGAATGAAAGTCCCCCTGGCCACCAGAGCCAGGTGATCAAGGGCAGAACCCCTGGCAGCAAACAGAAAAACCAGGGCACCAGACAGAAAAAACAATGCACCAGACACATGTAAAGCTCCCCTCCAGGAGATACTGGTGCTCTGGAGCATGACAGAGGGTGAATGCAAAGATAGCACCTGCCCTCCAAGGTCTCTGGAAGGAATTACAGTCATCCCCAAACTGTGTGCCCAATCAGAAGCCTGCCCCTCAGTCTGCAGTCAAGATGATCAGATTAATAGGTCTCCTTCACTGAAATAGCAAGTTCCTCAGCCTGTTGTCTCTTGCTGTCCTCTGGGGGAGGTGGCTGTTTAAAAACTCTTTCTCCATTTGTTATAGTCCTGTGGGGCCCATGAGCATAAGTCCCACTGGCTGCCAGAGCCAGGCAATGCAGAGGTGTCCCCTGGCAGCAGTTGGAAAAATCAGGGCATCAGACAGGAGTATAAGCTTCTTTCTAGGTGATGCTGATTATTACAGTCTCATGGGACCGGGAACACAAACCTGCCTGGCCTCCAGAGCCAGGTGATCAAAAGGTGTCCCCTAGGCAGCAGCCACAAAAATCCAGGCACCAGACAGATGCAAAAGCTCTCCTCCAGGAGACACTCGAGCTCTGGAGCATGGCAAAGGGAGAGTGTAAAGATGGCACTTGCCAGTCTCCATACCCGGAGAGTGTCCCAGCAGATTCCTAGATACATGCGCTAAATTAGATGCCTGACCCTCAGGCCAACTCTTACTTATTTATTTTTTTTGCTGAGGAGGATTCGCCCTGAGCTAACATCTGTTGCCAATCTTCCTCTTTTTGCTTGAGGAAGATTGTTGCTGAGCTAACATCTGTGCCAATCTTCCTCTGTTTTGTATGTGGATGTGAAATTATGAACCCTAGGCCACCGAAGCAGAGGGCACAAACTTAACTACTATGCCACTGGGCCAGACACAGATATTATCTTTAGATAAGAAAACATCTTTTAAGGTATATAAAGATAAAAACTTATAAGGAAAACATATAAAAATAACCAGCATCCTAATACTCAATGGCTAGGTAATTAAAAAACAGTGACAAAGAAAGTGAACAAGGTGGTCCAAAGAGTATTTGCTTCAAGACAGATCATACGTCAGGCCACAAAACAAGTCCTGATAAATTTAAGAATACTGAAATCAGGGGCCAGCCCCATGGCTGAGTGGTTATAACGTTCCATGCACTCCGCTTTGGTGGCCCGGATTCGTGGGTTTGGATCCCAGGTGCAGAACTACTCCACTCAGCAGCCACGCTGTGGAGGCATCCCACAAACAAAGCAGAAGAAGATTGATAGGGATGTTAGCTCAGGGCTAATCTTCCTCAAGCAAAATAAAGAGGAGAATTGGCAATGGATGTTAGCTATGGGCAAATCTTCCTCACAAAAAAAAAAATAGAAATACTGAAATCATATCAAGCATCTTTTCTGACCACAACAGTATGAAACTAGAACTCAATAATGAAGAAAACTGGAAAATTCACAAGTATGTGGATACTAAATAACATGCTCCTGAGCAACCAATAGGTGAGACAAGAAATCAAAAGAGAATCAAAAAATATCTTGAGGGACCAGCCCAGTTGCACAGTGGTTAAGTTTGTGCACTCCCTGCTTTGGTGGTGCAGGGTTTGCCAGTTCAGATCCTGGTCATGGACCTACGCACTGCTCATCAAGCCATGCTGTAGTAGCATCCCACAAAGAATTAGAAGGACTTGCAACTAGGATATACAGCTATGTATTGGGGCTTTGGGGAGAAAAAAAATAAAAGAGAAAGATCGGCAACAGATGTTAGCTCAGGGCCAATCTTTCTCACATACACACAAAAAAAAATTAAAAAAAAAATCTTGAGACAGAATGACATCAGTATCATTGTGGAGTGAGTTGTTTCCTTTGTCTCTCCCCTCTAAGTTACAACCAGCAGGACAGCCATAGACCAACAAAGGACTCTCTACACTGCACACTAAAACATCTAAGAGACACATACATCTATACATCTGAAGGTAGGCGGCCTAGACTGAGGCAGTGGAACCTAGGGAGCAGCAGCAGCTACTGAACTTGAGGTTTCAGGAACTGTGGCCAAGCCTGTGACCAGAGGCCCCAGGAACTGAGGTAATGCCCATGAATACAGGCCCCAGGAATTCAGGCAGCCCAGGCTACCAGAGGTGCCACGAATCACTGCAGGCCAGCAACCAGAGGGGCCAGGAACAGCAACAATACTTGTGACTCAGCTCCCTGCCCCTCACCTGATAGTCGTGCCACGACCTGAGATTCCAGGAACTGTGCGAGCGCCCAAGACCAGAGGCTGCAGGAACCACAGCTGCACTTGCAACTCAGTCTCTCCCCACCCCCAGCAGTGGTGGGTGGCACCTGCAACCTGAAGCTTCAGGACTGCACTGGTGCCCAAGACCCTGCCTCCAGCGGCAGCATCCCTGACACCAACTCTGTGAGCAGTGAGGGCTGTATACAAGAGCCAGGGCTACCCAGCAGAAACGGATGAATTCCTAGAAATACACAACCTACCAAGACTGAATCGTGAAGAAATGGAACGTCTAAAAGACCAATTACAAGTAAGGAAATTTAATCAGCAATTGAAAATCTCCCAACAAAGAAAAGTCCGGGACCAGATGGCTTCACTGGTGAATTCTACGAAACATCTGAAGAAGAATTAATACCAACTGTTCTTAAACTTCTCCAAAAAGTTGACGAGGAGGGAATATTCCCAAACTCATCCTAGGAGGCCAGCACTTCGCTGGTACCAAAGCCAGATAAGGACATTACAAGAAAGGAATACTACAGGCCAATATCCCTAATGAAGATAGATGCAAAAACTCTCAACAAAATATTAGGAAAGCAAATTCAACAGTACATTAAAAGGATCATAGACCATGATCAAGTGAGATTTATTCCTGGGATATTGGATGGTTCAATATATACAAATCAATCAACATCATACAGCACATTAACAAAATGAAAGATAAAAATCATATGATCATCCCAATAGATGTAGAAAATGCATTTGACAAAATTCAACATCCTTTCATGATAAAAACTCTCAACAAATTAAGTGTAGATAGAACATACCACAACATAATGAAGGCCATATATGACAAGCCCACAGCTAATGCCATACTCAATGGTGAAAAGCTTTCAGATCCCTATGAACCCTAAAATCAGAAATAAGACCAAGGATGTCCACTCTTGCCACTTCTATTCAACACAGTACTAGAAGCCCTAGTCAGAAAATTAAGCAAGAAAAAGAAATAAAAGGCATCCAAATCAGAAAGAAAGATATAAAATAGTCTCTGTTTGCAGATTACATATTATACAAAGAAAACCCTAAAGACTCCACCAAAAGCTGTTAGAACTAATAAATGAATTCAGTAAAGTTGCAGGATACAAAATCAATATACAAATATACAAAAATCAGCTGTATTTCTCCACTAACAATGAACCATCAGAAAAAGAAATTACAAAAGCATCAAAAAGAATAAAATACTTAGAAATAAGTTTAACTAATGAGGTGAAAGATCTGTATATTGAAAACTATAAAACATTCATAAAGAAATTGAATAAGACACAAATAAATGGAAAGATATTCCATGTTCATGGATTAGAAGAATATTAAATGTTAATTTTGTGACATTAAACATTAACGTTAAAATGTCCATACTATCCAAAGCAATACGCAGATTCAATGCAATCCCCATCAAAATTCCAGTGGCATTTTCACAAAAATAGAACAAACAATACTAAAATTTGTATGGAACCATAAAGACCCTGAATAGCTAAAGCAATCTTGAGCAAGAGCAAAGTGGAGGTATCACATTTCCTGATTTCAAACTATATTACACAGCTATAGTAATCAAAACAGTATGGTATTGCCATAAAAACAGATACATGGTGCAATGGAACAGAACAGAGAGCCCAGGAATAAACTCACGCATACACAGTCAATTTTCGACAAAGGTGCTAAGAATACACAACAGGGAAAGGACAGTCTCTTTAATAAACAGTGTTGGCAAAACTGGACCGCCACACACAACAGAATGAAACTGGACTCCGACCTTACACCATACACAAAAATCAACTTAAAATGGATTAAGAACTTGAACATAAAAGACCTGAAACCTAAAACTCCTAGAAGAAAACACAGGTGATAAGCTCTTTGACATTGGTTTGGCAATGATTTTTTCAATTAGGCAACAAAAGCAAAAACAAACAAGTGGGACTACATATTAAAAGCTGCAGAGCAACGGAAACCATCAACAAAACGAAAAGGCAACCTATGGAATGGGAGAAAATATTTCTAAACCACATATCCAATAAGGGATCAATATCCAACATATACAAGGAACTCATACAACTCAATTGCAAGAAAATTACTAACTCAATTAAAAAAAGGGCAAAGGACCTAACTAGACATTTTTCCAAAGAAGACATACAGATGGCCAACACATACATGAAAAGGTGCTCAACACCACTAATCATCAGGAAAATGCAAAGCAAAACCACAAAGAGATACCATCTCACACCTGTTAGGATGGCTATTATCAAAAAGACGAGATAACAAATGCTGATGAGGATGTGGACAACAGAGGATTCTTGTATACTATTGGTAGGAATGTAAATTGCTGCAGCCATAATGGGAAATAGTACGGAGGTTCTCCAGGAAATTTAAAATAGAATTACCATATGACCGAGCAATCCCACTTTCGGTTATTTATTCAAAGGAAACAAAATCACTAACTCAAAGAGACATCTGTACCCTCATGTTCATTATGGCATTATTCGCAATAGCCAAGATATGAAAATGATCTCAGCGTCTATTGATGGATGAATTGATAAAGAAATATGGTGGGTACACACACACACTGGAATACTATTCAGCCTTAAAAAAGAAGGAAATCCTGCCATTTGCAATAGCACAGATGAACCTAGAGGGCAGTATGTTAAGTGAAATAAGCTAATCAAAGACAAATACTGCATGCTATCACTTATACGTGGAATCTTAAAAAAAAAGAGGCAGCTCATAGAAACAGAGAGTAGAAGGGTGACTGCCAGGGACTGGGAGGTGGGAGAACTGAGGAGAGGTTGGTGAAAGGATACAAACTTTCAGCCATACGGTAAGTACGTGCTGAGGAAGTAGTGTACAGCATGGTGACTACAGTTGATAAAGCTGTACTGCACAATGGAAATTTAAGGGAGTAGCTCTTAAGTGTTCTCAAACACACACAAAAAAGGGTTAACTTGACTGTGGGATTCCTTTCACATGTATATGTATATCAAATCTTCATGTTGCATACTTTAACTATATTACAATTTTATTTTTCAATTATACCGCAACAAAACTGGAAAAAATAGCTTAAAATTAAATTCCGCAAAATAAAACCCACCACAGCAGCAGCTTGAAGGAAAGGAAAAAAAACAAACAAGCAAACAAAAAAGTGTATTTGGTCTGTAGGACTTCTCATAAGAAATAAGACAAAAAAGGTGAAAAAGAAAATTCAAAAGGAATAGTGATATAAAGGCCGAGTATACTAACAGCATAACTGAGTGTCTTATGATGGTAATAACTGTTAATAATAAATAAGATACGAGAATGAAGATTTCGTATGTAGAGTAGGCCAAAGAAGTTAGCACAGGAGATACCAAAAGCACAGAGCCCTAAGAATGAGATCACGGGGAAAATGTTAAATATCTAAAAGCAGAAAATAGGGTGCTGAGAAAGTCTGACATACATTAAAAGGGAAGAAAATGCAGAAAAAGGGGGGAGGGTATGAAAAGATGCCAGGAACATGAAAGTTATTACTAAAAAACAGAATAAAAAATGGCCAAGCAGTTAGTTTCTTGTGGTCTTTTTGTACCTTATCTATGACTCCAACAAACAGGGCATGAGGTTTCACAGATAAGGACCTTCTTAAGGCCCTACCGCGTAACCTGGACGACTCCAGAAAGCAATCCACTCCTCATCCGCATGGCCAGGCAAAGCTGTCTCAACAGTTTAAGGTTTCTGGGTTTCAATTTTAAGAAAAGGACAGAAGAAAGCACTTCAACTCAGACCTTTCTAGGTTAAAAGATCAGTGGGAAAAAGGGGTCGCCTGAAGTAGAAAACCAAACCAAACCAAAAAATTCAAACTAGAAGGCAGCAACCTATAAAACAAAACAGTGAAGATAGGAGAAGAAGGCAACAGCAGTCAATAAAGAGGAAAAAAAGCACGTTTCAAAGATTGGTATGGCATCAGGATTCCAAGCTTTCACTAATCACCTCACCCCCATAGACCTCCACCTCGATCCCTCTCCCTCTGGGGAGACGACTTGCCTCCTTCACCATGAAAACAAAGGATCATTTTAACTATCTCTGTCTCTAAGAATTTCCCAGATGCTCAGTTATTCCTTATTCCTCCCCTCTAGCGTCAAAAGATAAAATATCCCTCTATTACCTAAAACTAATTTTTTCACCTGTTCCAACCTTCATCCCACCTCAAGGAAACTGCTCCCTTATCAACCTCCTCTCTTGGTTGTATTATCAAGCTGTCCCTCTTTACTGGCTTCCTTCTTCAACACATAAATATGCTCAAAGTCCTCTCATCTTAAAAATACAAAAGCTCTGTCTCCACCCTGCAACTGTTTCAAAGTCACTAGCCAGAATGAGCCTTCCGAAATACAAAGCCAATTACTTTGACATTCTTGCTGAAAATCCCTAAAGAGTTCTCTACCACCTTCAGGAAATTTTTCAAAATATTAAGATTTCTGACCAACAAATGTTCCCTCATTGTACCATATTCTGTCATGCACTTATCCAAGCTGCCTTGAATGTCATTTTCCTACTTATTCTCCCAGGTAACTGTCACCCATTCGCCAGTAGTCAGCACAAACAACACTGCTTCATATTTCCTGACCACAATCTCAGGCTGAGATACCAATCTTCTGCCAGTGTCCTCTCTTTATCTTCCCACGACCTCTTATGCATACACGCACACTATGGTGTAATCTTTGCTTTTTCTTGTCTGTTCCCTCTCTAGACTATGAGTAAGCTGAAAATGAAGAATGACTGGTTCAGCTTTGTCTCAGCACCTTTGACAGTATTCAGTGAATGTCTGTTAAACGAGCAAATGATACATCAGCAGCAAAGCTACCGAGAAGTTGATGTGGTAAACCAAAATTGAAGCAACAAAGACTTGAAGATTCATTTCAACATGCGTAAAACTATCATTTTTAATATCATTCTACAATATCTAAAGCAATTGTTTTACGGGGCTTAAAAGGGAGCCAACTGAATAGATAGCCTGTCTTCTGCTGGGCCCTGTTATGTGCAGACGTGGATGATCTTCTCAGCCTGAGGATGAAGCAGACACGAAGAAAAGGCAGCGGTAAGGACGCTGCAGGAAGATGGAGTCAGAGCCTTGATTTAGCTACATCTCATCACTGCTCTATCTTCAAACTTTTCCCGCTAGATGAGTCAAATTCTCTTTATTGTTCAAATCCTAATCTTTTCCACTCAAACTAATTGAGTAAAATAAATTGTAAAATGGCCACAAATCCCTCCCATAACTGGATGCATGCCCCTTTGTAATGTGACTTAATTCCTTTTTCCTAGAAAAGGTGTGGTCTATTTTTCCAACCCTAGAATCTGGGCTTGGCTATATAACTTGCTTTGGCCAATGGCACATTTGCAAATATGACACAGAAGAGGCTTTAAAAGTGCTTGTGCATTAGGACTTTCCCTTTCTTCACTACCAGGAACTTTGATTATGAAGCAAAGAAGCTACCAGGAACCTTGACTATTAAGGAAAGGAGGCTGAGCTAGCCTCCTGGAAGATGAAATGCCACAAGGAGAGAGGCTCTACATCTCCCAGGCAAGGCTCTAGACTCATGAGTGAGGCCATCCTAGAACATCCAGCCACAACCAAGCCAGTCCTAGACCACAAGAACTGCCTGACCAACACACAGAATCTCGAGAAATAAGTTTATGGTTTTAAACCAGTAAACCTGGGATAGTTTATTACAGTGTTATTGACTGATTTTTGTGTCCCCTCAAAATTCATGTTGAAGCCTTAACCCCCAGTCTGGCTGTATTTGGAAAGGGGCCTCTGAGGAAGTAATTAAGGTTAAATGAGGGGCTGCCCCGCGGCTGAGTAGTTAAGTTTGTGCGCTCCGCTTCCGTGGCCCAGGGTTTCACCGGTTCGGATCCTGGGCACGGATCTAGCACAGCTCATCAAGTCATGCTGAGATTGTATCCCACATAGCAGAACTAGAAGGACCTACAACTAGAATATACAACTATGTACTGGGCATCTTTGGGGATAAGAAGAAAAAAAAAAGATTGGCAACAGATGTTAGCTCAGGGCCAATCTTTAAAAAAAAAAGGTTAAATGAGGTTATAAGAGTGGGGCCCTGATACAACAGGATTAGTGTCCTAACAAGAAGGGACACCAGAGATATCTGTCTCTCTCTCTAAGCCATCTGCAAGCCAGGAATGGACTCCTCATCAGAAACCAGCCCTGCTGGACCTTGATCTGAGACCTCTAGACTCTAGCACTGTAAGGAAATAAAGGTCAATTGTTTAAGCCATCCAGTCTGTGGTATTTTCTTATGGGAGCCAGAGCAGACTAACACATCAGCATAGTGAACTGGCATAATGACTCTTAGCACTAGCCCAGCTAATTATTTTTAAAAGGTTACTACTAAAAAACTATTATTTTTTTGGTATACATAATTCAAGTTGTAAGCTAATTTATGGTTTAAGCTAATAACAGGTGGCCTTTCATTGTCATATCTCTTCCTCTGCTCATATTAGACCATCAAAGTTCTTTTTGTATGGTGTCTAAGGTTGGACAGAGTAAAAATAGTTTCATCTATCCACCAAAACAATTTTGCTATGGTTACAGGGTACTAAAGCAATGTATTTACATTCATTCATTCCAATTTTCCAGCACTTACTATTTACTTGGCAATGGCTATAATAAGGATGAAACAAAATATGGTCCCAACTCTCAACACTACTGAGGGAAAGCAACAAAATGGATAGTCCATAGTACAGACTACAGACTTTCATAGGTTCTATCAGTTTAATGTACTCTAGAGCTTCAAATTTTATACATAATGCCCTTAAACCACCTTTCCAGAAAGCAAAGTCAGGCTTTCATGTTATCAGTAAATCAATAACTTCAAGGTATGGTGTGGTGGTGCTGCCTGCCAACCAACTGTTCACTTTCATTATATTTACCAATGCAGCAGTATGTGTGCCATTATTTAACTATTAATCCAGTAAATACTTGTCTGTTGCCCCAAATTTTATATTACTTTGCTTTTAAAATTCAGGAAAATGATAAAATCAAAAGGCTGTTAGCAGTGATAATACAATCAAGAAAAGATGGAAATCGTCAAGCATACTGAAAGCAGAATGTTTGTTCGGCTGACCACAAGTTCAATTATTAAGTAAAAGAGAAAGTATATAACCAAAGGCTATATTTAAAAGTCAAGCAGAAGTGATAAAAGAAGCAGAGAAATCTTTGGAATTACAAACTGTTGATTATAAAAACAAGACTAGTGATCCAAATGCAAGAGTTATGGGTCCACAGAGCTCTTGATGATAATCTTGTTATAAATTCCTTAATCATTTCAAGATGTCAAAAACGAGAATGTGAGATAAGAAATTACTTGTAAAAACTAGTCAGAATAAGTAAATCTACAGAGACAGAAAGTAGATTCGTGGGTGCCTAGGACTAGGGGTTCAGAAGAATGGACAGTGACTGCTAATGGGTACTGGGTTTTCTTCTGGAGTGACGAAAACATTCTAAAATTGATTGTGGTGATGGTTGCACAACTCCAAATACACTAACAATCACTGAACTGTGTGCTTTAAATGGGTGAATTGTATGGTGTGTGAATTCCACCTCAAAAAATACATAGCAGATTAAAGCTTTAATTTGAAAGTCTCAACAGTTAAAAAGATACTAATTTGTCAATATTTAGTGTTTACGCTACACTTTTTTTGTTTTAAATAATTGTGTTCATTATTCTAAGATTAAAAAAGTGAAACACACCATAGAACCTTATAATTTTTTTATTCCCCTGAAAACAGAACATTCTCCTTGAAACAAGTAAATCTATCATCAACCTTTATACCCTTGACTTCCATATACATTTTCAGGAACACATGTAAGTAGTAGAGAGCCTATGTAACACAGTAAGTCCTATAACCAACGTATGAACAAAAAGGTGAGGAAGTACAGTGGTTGGAACTAATTATCCTTACATAGTTTCCTATTATCTCTTGAATTAGAGGACTTTCTTATCAATCTGCAACTTACCTTCATCATGACATTTAGTGTATATTTTTGATCTTCTCGTCTTGCTGCAGCTTTTGCTTCTGTAGCTTCTTTGGCTCTTTCTTGTGCTTGTAAAATAGATTTCTCCCTTATTCTTTGCATCATCTCTTTGTCAACTAAAACAGAAGGAATATCACTAAATTAGGATTATGATGAATTTGTTTCACTTAGGGGAAAACAGCTTAAGGTACTGATACAGGATGAGATTTTTTGGACCCAACTTCACATGGAGAAGTGAAAACATTCTCAATATTAAACTGGACAAGAAGCTAACAATAAAAGAGAGAGAGAGAGAGAGAGAGGGGCCAGCCCCTGGCCGAGGGGTTAAAGTCACACATGTTCTGCTTTGGAGGCCCAGGGTTTACAGGTTCAGACTCGGCGCAGACTTACTCCACTCACCAGCCATGCTGTGGTGGTGTCCCACATACAAAATAGAAGACTGGCACAGATGTTAGATCAGGGCTAATCTTCCTCACCAAAAAAAAAGAGAGAGAGAAGGAAGAGGAGGAACAACAGAGAGGGAGAATAAGAACGATGAGGGGGAGGGAGAGAACAGTGAAAGGTACAGAACAGAGTGAGAGAGGGTAGTGGAATGGGGAGGAGAGTGAGTAAGATGGGGGGAAGGAGAACACATTTATCCTCCTCCATCTCTGTTAAAAAACTAGGGCTATTTGCTTATATACCTGATCACAATAAATTATCACTATGGGGTCTCCCAGAAGAGAAGATGGGTTGGGACCACCTTATATGATCAATCACCTTCACAAACATAAATGCTAATTTATACATATGAAGAGTACAGGGCCAGCCCAGGAGAAATTATAAAATAACACGACAGGTTATATATAGAACTTTACCATTCAGAATTATTCCTATATTCAGTGACTCAATGTTCTATAAACTACAGGCTGTGATCCATTAGGGCATAAATTATCTTAGGGGATGAGGGATCAGGAAGGGATCTAGACTTTGAGGAAAAAAAACCCAAAAACAGAAGGGGAGAGAAAATTTGTGGGGAGAGGGTGAAGGAGGGGAGAGTAAAGTGGAGGGGGTGGAGGGACGAATCAGGCCCTAGGCAGGGGTTCTTAACCTTTCTTGTGCAGCAGACCCCTTGGCAGAATACAAAGCCTTACAGACTCCTTCATAATGTCTAAAAATGTATGAAATAAAATACACAGGATCACAAAGAAAACTAGTTATATTAAAATATAAATTATTAAAAAATAAATTTGTGGGGGCTGGCCCCGTGACACAGTGGTTAAGTTCGGTACGCTCCACTTCAGCCTGGGTTCGTGGGTTCAGATCCTGGGTATGGACCTACACCACTTATCAAGCCATGCTGTGTTGGCAACCCATGTACAAAATAGAGGAAGACTGGCACAGATGTTAGCTCAGGGCAAATCCTCCTCACCAAATAAATAAATAAATAAATTTGTGATATAATATGTACTTCTTTATTAATGCATTAAATAACATAGAGCATCAAGTTTAATAAATACTATAATTTCAAAGTAGTGAGTATAAAAGATATAGGCGGGGCCAGCCCAGTGGCACCGTGGTTAAGTTCGCACGTTCTGCTTCAGCAGCCAGGGGTTCACCAGTTCGGATCCCAGGTGTGGACCTACACACCACTTGTCAAGCCACACTGTGGCAGGCATCCTAACATAAAGTAGAGGAAGATGGGCACAGATATTAGCTCAGGGCCAGTCTTCCTCAGCAAAAAAATTTTAAAAAAGGTAGAAGCACCTGTGATACAAACATATTTCTGATTTTTGTTGATACTACTGCTGTTTGTTGCCTATATTCATAATTGAAAAGAAAGTTAAATTTCAGTTAGAGGTAAGTAAAAAGTATGGAATTTTTACTCATCCATAATCTTGGCTGGGAAGTAGGACTGAAATTAGGTCTGAAGCCTCTCCCCAGCCCTTCTCCTATTTGGTAACAGGGTGGCAGAGACTTGAACCAGCTTCAGGAGCAAAAACAATTAAAAGAACATAAACTTCCCAAATGAAATGCTCTACATCTAAAAGAAATGAAAAGTGTATCAAGAAGGAAGTTCAAGCAAAAATGGAGCACATATGTTTTGAATAATGAGGCAGGCAGGCTTGGAGTACAGACTGGAGTTCCACAACACTTTATGTGAAAAAAGAATGCTAAAGAAATAATTTCACTGAATTGCATGTAAAATTAAGTTTGATTTCTAAAGGAATCTCAAACCTGGTTTCTGAAACAAAATCAATGTTCGTTACTTGTTCTATAAGTTAGTTTTAAGACTGTTTTGATTAGTTTAAATCAGAAGTTGGCAAACTATGGCCAAACCCAACCTGCTGCCTGTTTTCCTTTTGTACACAAGCTAAGAATAATTTTTACATTTTTAAATAGTTGAAAAAAATCAAAATAATAATAATATTTTGTGACATATAAAAACTAGATTAAACTCAAATTTCAGTGTCAATAAATACATATTGTCTATGGCTGCTCTTGTGCTGCAGTGGCAGAGCTGAGTAACTGTGACAGAGACCATACGGCCCGGCAAAATCTAAAATATGATCTGATTCTTTACAGAAAAAGTTTGCCAAACCTTGGTTTAAATGGTCAAAATTTGGACTAGTTGACCATATAAGAGAAAAATCAAGTAGATGTGCAATGAAAGCGATATGTAAGACAGAGAGGAAGATCAGGACTGGGAAAGAAAATTCCCTTAATTCCCTTTCCACTCCTCGATAAGGTGGCCAACCAGGTCAAAAAGGAAATTTGTGGAATTTGACACAGAAGAAAGTGTTTCACATGAGAAATAGGGGAAAGTAACAGGCTTTCTGATGTGACCCTTCTTTATATTCTAAAAAGTGGGTGGACAAAACATTTCCTGGGGAAATCTGTTGGCCCCCAGGAGAGACAGACACACACACACACAAACATTTAAGTCAGTGGTTCTCAAACCTGGCCAGTCAACAGAATCACCTAGGGGTCGTCCACCTCCAATCTGTTTATTTTTAAGTAAGCCATTACCACAGATGATGGTTCTGATCCCATCCAACGTCAAAATTAAGATTATCAAAAGAATTGAAATAAATGCAAGTGTTTACATTTAATCTTAGGTAGGAAGTCAGAACCCCCTAGGTGTGTTTTATGATATATTCCCAGGCCCGATCTCAGACTTAACGAATCACAAGGGAAGGCAGGGGGAGGAAAGCAGGAACCTGGTTTTTAAAAACTCCTCGGTTAGTCTGGGACTCACTAAGGAACTGAGGTAGCCTGGCTATGGTAACCGACCTTAGGCATCCTCTGGGCTGAACACAGATCTCAGAGAAAAATTCTACTTGGTCCCGCAAATTAAAAAATTAAATTCCACTGCAAGATACCAAGAAAGCATTAATATAAAGAATCACTGCTGTCTCTCCATTATCAATAGTCCCTAATCAAGGTTTCATGCTGGAGGCCAAAGAGAAATTTCAGGCAGCAGATATCAGACACAAGAAAACGTGACAATTAGAACAGGGAGGAAGAAAACAGAAGCAAAGCAGCAGAGGGCAATTACTGAGCTGTAAAGCTGATCCTGACAGAGGACTAGAGGACTGATTAAGAGTACAGAGAAGAGGGGGCTGGCCACGTGGCGTAGTGGTTAAGTTCCCATGCTGTGCTTTGGAGGCCTGGTGTTTGCAGGTGTGGACCCCAGGCATGGACCTACACGCCCTCATCAGGCCATGCTGTGGTGGCATCCCACATACAAATACAGGAAGATTGGCACAGAAGTTAGCTCAGTGCCATTGTCCTCACCCAAAAAAAAAAAAAAAAGAGTACAGGAGAATAGGAAACCTCAACTTTTGCTGCACATTATAATCCTTGGAAAGCTTTTGAAAAAATACCAATCCTCCCAGAAACTGATTTGATTGGTCTACAGTGAGTTTCAGACATCTGTATTATTTAAAAGTTCTGCAGGTGATTCAAGCCAGGGATGAGAAGCACTACTCTAGAGTCAAACTGCTAAGGCTCCAGCTCCAGTTTGTCACTAAGTAGTTGCGACCTTTGTCAATTACTCAACCCTTCTGTGCCTCAGTAACCTCACCTTTATAAAAGGGGGCGGGGTACCTAAGTGACAGATTGTTGTGAGCATTAACAGATGTGTTAATGCCTAATACAAAATAAGTATTAGGCCATAAATAAAGGCTATATCCGGAGGCCTTATCCCCTGAAGATACAAGCCCACATCTTCGGCTTAAGAGCTATTGTAAATGTGCTCTAACTTTTGAATAAGCCAATCTTTAGGTTAAGTGGCAGCTGAAGCACTATCTCATTTAGATCATGCTCATATGCCTATTTTCTTTTTTTTCTGGAAGAGCAACATAATGTGTCAAAAGAGAATTTTTAAAAAGGCATAAAATATAAAAAGCACAACCAGATGAACATCTTTTAATAAAGAACTTACCACCTGACATAGAAAGTGTCTCCCACATGGCCGCTTCTTTTTTATATAAGGTGAAAACAATAGCGTCATTCCCAATCTTGGCTTTGCTGCTCTCATCGTCTATGGGAGCATAGAGAAACACTTCAAATAAAAACGGAGGGCAGTTGACCTATTCAGAAAGGGGGAAACGGAAGTTAATTTAGTTACACAAATCAAAGGCAAAGCCGTTAAGAAATAAGTGATAGAGGCCAAAATCATTTTCTGAAATGCCTGCTATAAATTTACTCCAGGTCGCGAAAGATTAGCAAGGCATATGAGGAAGCCCTGGATAAAAATAATCTCTGATCTGACGATGTCTGTCTACAGATGAGGTGTCACCTGTATAGGATTCCGTTTGTTGTTGTTTCTTTGTTTTGTTTTTTTTTTTAAGACTAAAATTGTAGGCCGCTCATCTGCAGGGAGCGCCTGTTGCGCGCACGCAGCAGCGCTCTCGCCTTAGCTTCGGGCCACACCCCCGGACCCGGCGGGCACGAATCGCGCTCCTACCTTCAGGTAGTTTTCCGTGCAGAACACGTCCGCGTCTCTGACGCAGACGCCTCGGAGGGGCACGGAGATGAAGACCGCCACCTTCGTCTGCTGCCAGCTGTAATCGCTAACCTGCAGGGGCATCCCGGGGGTCGGCGGGCTCGGACGGCGCGGCTGCGGCGGCCTCGCGCCCGCTCGGTTGCTAGGGAAGCCGGGGTTACCATGCGTCAGCCCTTCCGGGTCAGGCCGGGCTGCGGCGCCCCGCGTTCCCCGCGCGCCCGGGCCGCGCCCCTGTCACCACCCAGCGGACTGGTCTCGCGGCTGCCCGGCCCGCTGGGCATCAGGTAGACCACGGTTAGGGACGGGTCTTACCCCTTTCTTGCGGTCCGAGCGAATCTCTCAAGAAGTTGGCCCACATCTGCTGAAGCAAGAAAAGAGCTTCACGTGTGAGAATGCAAAAAAGGGACGTGGGCTTCCGGGGTGGGAAAGCGAGAGCCGCGAGCAGCAGGTGCGGCGACCCCGCGCCATTGCAGCCGTGGCCTTTTGTTTGTTCTGATAGAGGCTATAGAAGTTAGCACTCTTTGGTGTTCCTGTTTGGGAAATGTCCTGGTCATACAGACATCCTTGCCTGGAAGCTTGCCCCTACTATAGTAGTCCTTCAAATCCTATCAACCCTAAAGCCTCCCACAGCAGGCAGGGGGGGTTGGCTCCATGGTTTGAGTACTGGGCAGAAATGACCCTGTGACTCACCTGACAGATGTTTGGCTGCAACTCAACTGTAAGGTCAGTTGGATTTACACGGATACGTTTTGCACTTGCTTATGGAGACTCAGAACTTCAGTGCTGTAAGGAAATGTGAAGATCACACAGCCTCATGCTACATATGTAAGGAATCTGAGACCCGTACATTTAAGCCCATCTGTCACGTAGTGGCAGAACTGTGATTAAAATCCTGATCTCTTAGCTCCCATTCCAGTGTTCTTTCCCGGGGCTGCTTTCTGTAGAGGCAGTTTACTGGAATTTGATGTTAAAAGCAAAAACACATTGCGTTTACGTGAAAGTTAAGCACCTACAAACTACTTACCATCTAGGGATTTGGGTTTTAAACTTCTTATTTATGGAGGCCATTAACAGAAATTTCAAAGCTCCTGAAAAATTCAGCAGGAAAGTTTAGGAGCAGCAGACGGGAGGGGAAAAAAAACTTTTCCCTGAAACAGGCTGCCGCTCAGTACCTTCCCCAGGTTTGTCAGCGGTTCATCCTCTATCTCGAGGTTCTGTAACTTTGAATACTGGAAGCCATCTTGGACTTCTTTTCTTTGTCTTCCTAACGGAGAAACCTATTATTCCTATGGATTTTTCTTTTCCCGTGGCTTTTGGCATTTTACCCCCTTTGGTTCCATTACTACTTTGTTTCTATTGTTTCTATTACTGTTTTGTTTCAAACTCCCCTGTGTCTTCAAAACACAGGGTTTATGCCTTCCTTTTATATAAAATTTTATAGTCTGGAATCTCCCACTATATAAAAACACAAGTGACATAATGTATGTATGAAAGATAAGAAAAAGGATACTTTGTGCTGTTTGGGGGTTTCAGGAAAATCTGTTAGTAATCACTTGGTTAAGTGCATACACACCTCTGCAATGAAATTGTTCTCCCCACTACCATAGTCTTACCAAATTTTTTACAGTCTGAATGAATTATATCCTTAAAAAAAACTTGACGTTTTATTACTGAATCATTATATCAACTGATGCCAATTTAAAACATCATTAATTATTTACATTGTCTCATGATTTATGTACTTATCTAAACAGTTTCACAAGCCTTGAAACTAATTCAATCTTAAAGTCTTAATCTGTATTTCTTAATCTATATTTAAAAAACAAAAAAGCTCTAATCTAACTCATGTATATAGATAGAAATTTGATATATGGCAAAGGTGGCTCTGCACATAGGTGGCGAAAAGCAAAGAAAGGAATGACTGTTGAATACATTGGTGCTAGTAGAAATGGTTACCATAGTGGAAAAAACGAGATTGGATCGCTACATGCATATGGTGTCACACACAAAAATGAATTTCAGGTGAAATGAAGACATAAAAGTTTGCAACAAAAAATATATATCTGTGTGATCTTGCAGTAAGAAAGAATTTCTTAAATATGACATAAAAAGCACGAACCATAAAGGAAAAAGATTGAAAACCTGACCTAAAATTAAGCTGGTGTTCACCAAAAGGCATAATAAAATATGTTAATATATATGTATGTATATATACATATATATATGTATAGTCAATGCTCTTCAAACAAAGACCACAGGGACACCTGTAGTTGAGCAAGTTGAGTTCATTACTTATTGAGCAAAGGAGAATACATACCATTGGTTGTCTCAGGAAGAGGGTGTTAGAATTTGGGGGAGGGTCTAAGAGAGGGAGGTTGCCTCTAGATTGGGTCCTTTCGTAAAGACAGGGGAATTCTATGATGGGATAAAGAAGTAGCTGTTCATAGCAGCTTGCTAGCAAAAACTTGAAAACAAACCAAGTGTGTATCAATAGCTATAGTCACACAAAGGAATATCATACAACAGTAAAAATGAATTAATTGTAGCTATACACTGGATGGATGAGTGAAAAAAAAGCAAGACATATAAGACCTTTAAGGAATAATGCCATTTTTATAAAACTTTAAAGCAATAAAAACTAAATCTGCTGGTTAAGAATTCCTGTATATGTGCTGAAACTATAAAGGAAAGTAAGACATAAGAAAGGGTAAGGGCTAACTCCTAGGTGAAGGTCATGTAAGTGGGACCCTTCGTGGTAGCTAACAGAGCTGATTTCTACAGACTCACTGCGTGAATTAAGACAGAGGTTCTCAGAGTGTGGTCCTCTGATCACAGTATCAGCATCATCTGGGGACTTGGTAGACATGCAGATTCTCAGACCCCACTCTAGACCTACTGAGGCAGAAATTCTGGAAGTAGGGCCAAGCAATCTATGTTTTAACAAGCCCACTGGGTAATTCTGATACCCAAGTTTGAGAACCACTAGGTTAAGGGATAGGTTTTATTGGGGAAAGGGGAAGTTTACAAAGCCAAGAAAAAAACACAGGTTTCCTCATTCTCCCTTCATCCCAAGGAGAAGCACACTGGGCTCAGAGCACTATGCTGAATCTGCAGTGTTGAGTTTGCATTACAGGAGAGGAATTTTATCCCCTTGTTGCTCTCCCTTCTTATAGGGCAAACATGAAAGGAACTTTGTCAGTAGGGAAACTACTGGGGCACAAGGCAGTCTCGATTTAGGTGCAGACTGTTTATGTAAGACTTGTCTGAGAAAGCCAGCTGCCTGGTATCTAGAGACCTTAACTCACGTGAAAGTTTTAATTGGAAGAAAGAAACTGTCGGTACCATGACAAACTGAGTTCAGGTGCAGCCCCTTCCACTGGGAGACAGGAGGTCCAGGTCCTATTGGCTGTTTCCCTAGGAAAACCCAGAGCATCCACAGTCATTTTTGTTTGATTCTGTTGTTTACATCAAGGCATCCCATCAAAGAGCTTCAAAGAAATTGCCACGTTATTTTTTTCTCTCTCTAATTTTTGGTGATGGGTTTATACTTAGTCATCTTACGATTCATAACTTACATATACAAATACCTGTATTATTTTGTATGTAACAACTATTACAAAATTAAAGTAAAAATTTTAAAACAAGCTCTGAAGGAGAGGAGGGTCTTTATTTTCTCCTTACATATTGTGAGGTTTTCAGGGAGTGAAAATGTACGTTATGAAGCAAAAACTGTCTGATTATTCTTAACCTAAAATTAATTAACTATAATTTTATTTATTTTTGATGGTCACATTTGGCCATTGGGAAAGGTTGATTTACGATGTTTTTTAATACCATTCCAGAACTTTTTAAAGCTTTTTAAAAGTTTTCTTCTTGGAACAAGATGACTTAGACTCCCTTTGAAGTTTTTTTCCTCTTTTATCTCTAGGAAATGGGATCAGTCATTCTCCAAGAGTTCTTAGTTCTCTTTAAACCCTTAGTTCTTTTAATTCTTAGTTCTTTTCAAGACCAAAATCTAGTTACTAGATTTTAAATGCATTCGTGATTTTAAATTTGGGCTTTAGGAAAAGACAATGTGATTGACAATTAGACGAGACTGTATAGGTAGAGCTCATATGGAGAGTATGAAGGGACCCTCTATCTTTTTCCTTTTATTTTTGGTTCAGATATCTTAGATTTACATTTATAGTGTATAGATCTTGATGATTTTTCCTATTAAACTTGTTTTAGCACAATATCAGTTATTTGACTTTTTAAAAAAGTGCTTCTAGCATGCAAGGAGCTTGGAAGTCACCTAACTTCATCCTAACAAGTAAAAAGCAGAACAAAATGAAAAGTCAACAACTCCTCTTAGATCTGTAAGAAAAGTGAGGTCACGGGACAAACCACTGCCCACAAAATTGGAGAGATCAAGAGGTGAATACAGAGAATCACAACCAATAGGAGAATAAACCTCCATGGGAACCAGTGCCAAGGTAGGAAAACCTGAACCATAGTTGGCCAATTGCTGGAGGTTCACTATGGGCAAGACTGAGAGAGAAAAACTCCAGGGAGACCCAGTCATCAGGGACACCCCACATTTTTGTGAGTTTTACTTCCTAAAGCTCTACCAGGTTCTCACAGTAAATATCAGAGAAAAATCTCCTTGTGCTCCCAACAGGAGGAGTGGAAAAGGAACCATTTTGAAATATGCCAGAGCATTCTGTTCTTCTTAGCAAGGTCTGCCTTCAGGAGAAACTATTTAACCAGAGCCTAACCTGCTGGGGTTTTATCGGAGTTTAACTGAGGGAAATTTACAGCATTGAATGTATATCTTAGAGAAGAAAGATCTAAAATCAATCATCTAAGCTTCCACCTTAGGCAACTAGAAAAAGAAGAGCAAATTAAATCCAAATAAGCAGAAAAAAAAAAGGAAATAAAAATTAGAGCAGATATCAGTGAAATTGAAAACAGGAAGCCAATAGAGAAAATCAACAATACAAAGCTGGTTCTTTGAAAAGATCCATAAAATCAACAAGACTCAAGGCAGGCTAATTAAGTTTTTTTCTTAGAGAACACAAATTACTAATATCAAATGAAAGAGGGGACATCACTACAGATCCTATGGACATTAAAAGGAAAATAAAAGAATACTATGAACAACTCTGTGCCCACAAATTTGATAACCTAGATAAAGTGAACCAATTCCCTAAAAGACGCAATCTGCCAAAACTCACCTAAGAAGAAATAGACAATCTGAATAGGCCTATATCTCTTAAAAAAATTGAATCAATAATCAACTTTCTGAAACAGAAAGCACTAGGCCCAGATGGGGGTCACTGGTGAATTCTACTAAACACTTATGGAAGAAATTATACCAATTCTCTACAATCTCTTTCAGAAGATAGAGGCAGAGTGTCTACTTCCTAGCTCATTCTATGAGGCCAGACTTAACAGATCCCTAGAAATCTCCAAGGAGCCTTAGCCAAGCTTGGCCAAGTCTTGAAGTCAGGTAGTGTCAGTTTTCTAATTTTGTTCTTCTCCTTCCAGATTGTGTTGGCTGTTCTGGGTCTTTCGCCTCTCCATATAAGCTGTAGAATCAGTTTTTTGATATCCACAAAATAACTTGCTAGGATTTTGATTGGGATTATATTGAATCTGTAGATCAAGTTGGGAAGAACAGTAATCAATGCAGTGTGGTACTGGTGAAAGAATAGACAAATAGATCAATGGCAAAGGAGTAAAGGCAGTATAATGGAGGAAAGATGGTCTTTTCAACAAATGGTGCTGGAACAGCTGGACATCCACGTGCAAAAAAGTGAATCTACACATAACTATTACATTGTTCATAAAAATAAACTCAAAATGGATCATAGACCTAAATGTAAAATGCAAAACTATAAAACTCTTAGTAGATAACAGAGGAAAAAGTCTAGATTACCTTGAGTTTGACGATGACTTTTTAGATACACACCAAAGGTGTGATCCATGGAAGAAAGAATTGATAGGCTGGAGTTCATTAAAATTAAAAATTTCTGCTCTGTGAGTGACACTGTCAAGAGCATGAAACAGCAAGCCCCAGACTGGGAAAAAATGCTTGCCCAAGGCATATTTGATAAAGGACTTTTATCCAAAATACATAAGAACTCTTAAAAAACAATTTGATTAAAAGATGAGCCAAAAACCTTAACAGATACCTCACCAAAGAAGATACACAGATGATAAATAAGCATATGAAAAGATGCTCCACATCATTTTTCATTAGGGAAATACAAATTAAAACAATAATGAAATACCACTACACATGTATTAGAATGGCCAAAATCCAGAACACTGACAACACCAAATGTTGACCAGGATGTGGAGCAACAGGAACTCTCATTCATTGCTGGTGGCAGTGCAAAATGGTAAAGCCACCGGAAGACAGTTTAGTGCCTTCTTACAAAACAAAACAAAACATACTCTTACCATACAATCCAGCAATCATGTTCCTTGGTATTTGCTCAGAAGAATTGAAAACTTATGTCTACGCAAAACTAGTACACAGATATTTGTAGCAACCTTATTCATAATTGCCAAAACTTGAATGTGACCAAGATGTACTTTAGTAAGTGAAATGATAAATAAATTATGGTACATACAGACAATGGAATGTTATTCATTGCTAAAAAGAAATGAGCTGTCAAGCCATGAAAAGACATAGATGAAACTTAAATGCATATTACTAAGTGAAAGAAGCCAGTCTGAAATGGAACATAGTGTATGATTCCAACTATATGACATCCTGAAAAGGCAAAACTATGGAGGCAATAAAAAGATCAGTGGTTGCTCGAGGTTACGGGAGAGGAAGAAATGAATAGGCAAAGCACAGAGGATTTTTAGGGAATTGAAACTACTCTGTATGATACTATAATGGTGGATACATGTCAATATGTCTTTGTCCAAACCCATAGAATGTGCAACACCTAATGTAAACTATGGACTTTGGGTGATAATGATGTTTCAATGTAGGTTCATCAGTTGTAACAAAGGTACCATTCTGGGGGGGGATGTTGATAATGGGAGAGGCTATGCATGTGTAGGGGAAGGTGGTATATGAGAAATCTCTATACCTTCTGCTCAGTTTTTCTGTGAACCTAAAACTGCTGTAAAAAATAAAATGTATTAAAAGAATCGTAATTTCCCATTAAGGAGAATAGCTATTATTAAAGTAGAATTTTGTATGCTTAATAAAGAGGATTAATAAGAGGAGAATATAAACAGATATAAATTTTTTGTTTTGTCAACAATTTTTTAACACTTTATAACTGAGTTTAGTTTAAAATTTTAAAATTTGTGTTTAGATAAATACAGATATTTCCTACCATAACATTAAACTGTTAAAAGTTCCAACATTTAGGGCCCACCCTGGTGGTGTAGTGGTTAAGTTCACACACTCCGCTTCAGCAGCCTGGGGTTCGCAAGTTTGGATCCCAGGTGCAGACCTACACACTGCTCATCAAACCATGCTGTGGCGGCATCCCACATACAAAATAGAGGAAGGTTGGCACAGATGTTAGCTCAGAGCCAAAAAATTAAAAAAATAAACTGACACACTGCAAAACACAATATAATCTTAATATTTAAAAATTTATTGGAATTATATGTCAATTTGGTTAAACAAAACTTTTCATTGTTCCTTTGCCTAAATATGTAGGAGTCACGTTATTTTATCAGATCAACTGCATATAAAAAATGTAGGAAATTCAGATTAATTATTCTCTTCATAAGAAAACAAATTCAAGTCTTTAAAAAGAATAAAACGTACACTTGTATTTTACTCCACACTGATATAATCAGGAAGAAGGTATAGCTGTTTTTTAAACATAAATTATCAAATGTCTGATTTGATTGCATGAACTTGGTTTCTTATTTTTAAAAAAATGTTTCTGAGCTAGTGGCTTCTGTGAGAAGAATTTTGTTTTTCTTTAAAATGTTACCACATTTAAAGCATTAGATGTTCAGTTTGTTTTGGGGAAGTTTTGAGAATAGTAGATGTATATAAGTGCTTTTTAATCTCTATAAACTAAGGTTTCTCAGCCTCAGCACTATTGACATGTAGGTCAGATAATTCTTGGTCGCACAGGGCCGTCCTGGGCATTGTAAGATGGGTGGCTCATCCAGGCCTCTACCCATTAGATGCCAGAAGCACCCCCAAGATGTGACAACAAAAAGCTTCTCTAGATATTTCAAATGTCCCCAAGGAGAGAGGGGCAGAATTGCTGCAAACCAATCAGAACCGTGCTCCCTTATTTTAAGAGCCTTATAATTTAATTTACTAATACTTTACAGAGGCAGGATTATATCTCACACTCACACAAGCCGAGGTAAAGTCTTTTCTCACTTGAAGAGGCACAAAAACACAAGAATCTTGCAGCTTCAGCTTAGCAGCTTAGCAAGGAGTTGAAAGTAAACATCACAAGCACTCAAGTGCTGGGTGGTATGGTAGGTGTTCAATTTTGTGAGAAACTGCCAGCCTATTTCAAACATACAAATTTTGCATTCCTACCAGCAGTGTATGAAAATTTCAGTTATTCTGCATATTCATAAGCACTTGGTATTAGTAGGGTTTTTTTTTAATTTTAGCAAATTTAATAGTTGCCTGTTGGTATCTCATTATGGTTTTGATTTGCATTTCTCTAGTGACTAATGATGCTGAGCATCTTTTCATGTGCTCCTTTGCATTTTACTCTTTGGTGAAGTGTCTGTTCAAGTTTTTACTCATTTGAAAAATTTGTCTATGTTCTTATTATTGAATTGTGTGTTTCATATATCTGGATACAGGTCCTTTATTAGACATGTGTTTTTCAAATATTTCCTCACATTCTGTGGTTTGGATAAAGCTTAATTTACGAGCTTTCAAAATGTTTGTGCTTTTGAGTCTTATCTAAGAAATAGTTCCCTAACCTAGATTCACAAAGTTTTTCTGTTTTCTTCTAGAAGTTTTATACTTTTAAGTCTTAAATTTAGATTTGACGGATCAGCCTGGTGGCATAGTGGTTAAGTTCACGTGCTTGGCTTTGGCAGGCTGGGGTTCATGGGTTCGGATTCTGGATGTGGACCTACGCACTGCTCATCAAGCCATGCTGTGGCAGTGTCCCACATATGAAATAGAGGAAGATTGGCACAGATGTTAGCTCAGGGTCAATCTTCATCACCAAAAAAAAAAGAAAGAAAGTTAGATTTGAGTTCTATTTTGAGTTAATTTTTTAAAAATATGTAGCCATGCATAGGTGCAGGCTCATTTTTTATGGCATATGATTGTCCAATTGTTTCAGCATCATTGTTATAGAATCATTTCTCTATTGAATTATCTTGGTGACTTTTTCAAAAACCAACCAACTATATATGCCTGCGTCAAAGCAATTAAGAATAAGAAAGAATGGCTTTTATATTTACCTTCCTTTTTACCATTTCCAACACTCGTCATTTTTTGGTGTAGATACAAGTTTCTGTCTGGTATAATTCTGCCTGAAGAACTTCCTTTGACATTTGTGGCAGGACAGGTCTACTAACACATGAAACAGGTCATGTGCTCTATTTCTCCTTGGAACGGCTTGTCCCCCTCTGGTATTCAGATTACTTCATTGCCTTTGAAATCAGCTCTCTGATGATTTGGGGAAAAGTTACAGTTTTGCAGATTATCCATCTTTTTCTTATTGTTAGGGTGCTAGCAAGATTCTTTGCAACTTTCTATCTTTTGAACCTATGCCTTTAGTTTTGATATACAGTATTTAAGCTGTCATTAGGTTTAAATGTTACAATAATTGTCATTTTAATAAATTAGTTACTTAAGAGTTTATTTTCTAAATATATGGATTTCTTTTCATTATCTTTTGGTCAGGCAACACAGTCTACATGATAAAAGTTCTTTGAAATATGTTAATTTAGGACATGGTAAAGTTTTGCATGGTAGTTCCTTGAGTGCTTGAAAAGAATGTATATTTTTTATTTATTTGGTACAAGGTTCTTTATTACATCGAGCTTGTTAATTTTTGAGGCAGATGCTATTGGTTGCTTATCCAAAAACTACTCTCCCCTTTTCCTTGCTATCAGAACCTCTATTTTGTTTGCATATCAGATAGCAATATTTTCAGAAAGATAGGTCTAGCCTCAAAGGATGAATCATGTTTTGTCTAAACTAATCATTCCTGTTTCTCGAAGGGAAGGTCTGCTCGGGGCTTCTGAAAGATATTTCTCCCTGATAAAAACAGAGCAACATGAACCTCCTTTCCTGGTTGCTTTTGGATGTTGTTCTGTGAGAAAATGATATATGGAGCAGTAGTAACCATCTTGCAACCATGAGAGGAAAGCCAAGAGAACCACAGAGAAACCAGCACAGTTTCCTGACATTGAGCTGATGAATTAACCAGCCTTGGAACCATCTATCTTCAAACTTCATCTTATGTGAAATAATTAAACTCTTGTTTTAGCTACATTTGGTTGAATATTCTAAATGCATCTTGATACAGGTTTATTATTTAAAATACACACACACACACGCGCACACACATATATTAGAGCTATCATTTTCTGATAGAAATTTGTTTTAAAACCTCACACAATTGTTGCTTTTTCTCTCTGTAGTTCTGTCTTTTGTGTTATGTATGTTGAGGCTCTGTTATAAGCATACATGTTCATGATTATTTTATCATTTTGATGGGTTGTTCCTTTTATAATTATAAAATGTTCTCCTTCCTATTCTTTTTCTCCTTATGACATAGAACATTGTATATTAGTTTTAGATATATGACATGATGATTTGATGTGTGTGTATATATTGTGAAATGATCACCACAATGTTTACTTAACGTTCATCACTTTACATAGTTACAATTATTTTTCTTGTGATGAGAACTTTTAAAATCTATACTCTTAGCAACTTTTAAATATATGATACAATATTGTTACCTTTAGTTACTGTGCATACATTACATTCCCAGAACTTATTTATCTTATAACTGGAGGTTTGTACCTTTTGACCACCTTTCCCCATTCCATGCACCTCCCACCCCTGCCTCTGGCAACCCCAGTCTATTCTCTATATCGATGAGGTCAGTTTTCCTAGATTTCACATGTAAGTGAGATCATATGGCATCTGTCTTTCTCTGACTTATTTCACTTAGCATAATGCTCTCAAGTTCCATCCATGTTGTTCAAATGGCAGAATTTACTTCTTTTTAATGACTAAATAATATTCCATTATATACATATATAAAATGTGAGATCGATCAATCTATCTATCTGTCTATATGTATAGAGATCTCACATTTTCTTCATCCATTCATCCATTGACAGGCACTTAGGTTGTTCCCACGTCTTAGCTATTGTAAATAATCCTACAGTGAACTTGGGGATGCAGATATCTTTTTGAGATAGCGATTTCATTTCCTTTGGCTATATAGTCATGTGCCCCATAATGACGTTTCAGTCAGTGACAGGCCACATATATGATGGTGGTCCCATAGATTAGTACCTATGGCCTAGATGTATCTTAGGCTATACCATCTAGGTTTGTTTCTGTAAGTACACTCTATGATGTTCGCACAATGAAAAAATCACCTAATGATGCATTTCTTAGACCATATCCCTGTTGTTAAGCAACGCATGATTGTATGCTGGATTATACGTAGTTCTATTTTTACTTTACTTTTTCTTTTTACATTTTGACCCTCTTAAAATTATTTTTGTTTTTTTGAGGAACCTCCATACTGTTTTCCATAATGGCTGTACCAATTTACTTTCTCACCAATAGTTCACAAGGGTTCCCTTTTCTCCACATTCTTACCAACACTTACCTCTTGTTTTTTTTTGTTAAGAGCCTTAAATTCTATTTTGTCTGACATTAACATTGTTGTATTAGCTTTCTTTGATTAGTATTTTTCTGGTATACCTTTTCTTTTCTCTTTACTTTTTTCTTTTTAAATTACGTTTTCTGATGACCAGAGGGATACATGTTTATTGTTGGTAATTCTAAGGAGAAAAATCACCCACACTGTCATTATCCAGGGATAACTACAGTTAATATTTTGGCCTAAAATCATTCTACGCATTTTTCTCTAGGTAGGTATATATAGATATATAAAATATTTATTTAAAAAATTAATTGTGATCATTCTGTATTAACCTACTATTTTCATAAACTTTTTTAACTTCATAATTGTGATCATTTCTTCCATTCCATTTTTTGTATAACATGAAGTTTTAATTCTTCAGTTTTCTATTATATAGATGACCTTAAATTTTTTTTTAAGTATGCAATCATTTAGAATTTGGCTTTTCCACTTGTTAATGAATATCATTGTACATAAACTATCCCTTTGCTTTTGAAATTTCTATGTGTATCTCTTGGGGTTTTTTTTTTTTTTTTTTTTTTTTTGGCAAGGAATATTGTCCCTGAACTAACATCTGTTGCCAATCTTCCTCTTTTTGCTTGAGGAAGATTGTCCCTGAGCTAATATCTGTGCCAGTCTTGCTCTATTCTGTATGTGGGATGCCTCCACAGAGTGGCTTGGTGAGCAGTGTGTAGGTCCACACCCAAGATCTGAACCCACAAACCCTGGGCTGCCAAAGCGAAGTCCATGAACCTAACCACTACACCATTGGGCCAGCCCCTACGTATATCTCTGATAAGCAGCATTTGGGGGGAAAAAAATTTTTCTTGGTCTGATCTGACAGTGTCAGGTGAATTTAATCTATTTACATTTATTTTAACTACTGATAGATTTGGTTTTATTTGTGTTTTTTGTTATTGTTTCTTTTTAGCTGCTTTCCTTTTTTTGGCTTGATAAAGTTTTCTATATTCTGCTTTGCCTTTTGCTAGTTTAGCAACTACATTGTATTTATCTTTAGGTTATGACATAAGTTTTTTAAAAAGTTGTAACTTTTTAAATACATAATTCACTAAATTTTTTTCCTAACAAAATCTGAAATTATTCATTATTTTTATATACATCTTCAATGAGACAAGGGACTAGTATGCTTTACCACTCGAACATCCCGTATATGATCACTAAGTCATGTTTGAAAATTGTGCTGTTTAAATCTTATATATCCTTTCTGATTTGTTTTGGCTTCCTCCCCTCTCTGCCCCCTGGATATTTGTAAGCTAATTGAAAAGTCATAAGTATTTCAGTATGCATCTTCTTAAAAATGGGCATTTTCTTACATAAACAGAATGTCATTGCTGTAAGAATACTAAAATAATCAGTGTCACATAATCTCAGTTCATAGTCATATTTCCTCAGTTGTGTGTTTTTACAGTTATTTTATTTGAATCAAAACCAAACAAGATCCACTTTTCACTCCTTCCACTGCCATCTTTGTGGTTCAGTCACATCATCTCTCAAATGGATTATTGTAATAGTTTCCTAACTAGTTGTCTTCCTTAAACTCTCTGCCTCTCTAATTTATTTTCAACACTGCAGTCAGAATGATCCTTCTCCCCTGAAAATCCTCCAGACACTCCCTATCTCACTTGGAGTAAAAGCCAAAAACTTTACAATGACCTACAAAGTCCCACATAATCTGGTTTCTGGTTACTTTTGTAAGCTTATCTCCTTTTACTCTTCCTCTGTCACTCCATTCCAGACACACTGGCCTCCTTGAAATACCTGAAATGTGCCAAGCATGCTCCTGCCACAGGGTCATTGTACCTGTTGTTACCTTTGTCTGGACTTCTCTTCACCAGTTATCTGCATGACTGTCTCTCTTAGCCTTCAAGCCATTACTTAAATCTTTTTTCACTGAGCTCCTAAAAACTACGAACTTTGCACCTCTTGCCTTACCACCCCCAGCATTCCCTTTTTATTTCTTCACAGCCCTTATTCTCTAACATACTTTATAGTTTATTTTCTGTCTCCTTAGAATAAAAACCTCAAGTAGTGATTTTTTTCTATTTGATTAACTGCTATATTCTTAGCATCTAGAACAGTGCCCAACACATGAAAACACTCAATAAATATTGAATGAATGAATGAATGAATGAATGTCTACTTACTGGGCTTCATAATTTTTATTTTTATTCTTTAGTTTACCTTTCATGATTCTGAAACATACTTACCTTAACGTCTTTTTCGGGCTCTTTTATTTTTTCATCTTGAGTGGATTGAAATTTCAAAAGGTGTTGGTTGGCTGTTCTTTTAATCATGAGGTTTTTTATGTTTTGAAGTTTTTATTTACAGTGTTTTTTTTTCCCTTTGTTTGATTTGTATTTCTTTCCTCTGGGTTCATCTTTTCCTTTCTAGCAGTTTTAAGTTGTCTTCGACTTGTGTCCTAGGGACCCTGATTCAGCCAAGTGTTAGATGCTAAGTCACTGTTTGAATTCTTTGCAAAACTGTGCACTTCCGCCATCTTAGGCCTGCATCTTCCTATGAGCTAGAGCCCCAGGTATCAGTTGGAGGTAGGTTTTGCTTTTTAGCCTCCTTCACAAGTGGCGCAGCAGTGAAGAGGAATCCCAGCTCAGCCCCTGGCTTAGAGCAGTGCTGTTTTTTGTCCCCTTTTTCGTTCCTGTTATTTCTGTCTACGATTAGAAAAATCAGTTTCACCAGAGGCTCATTAATTTTATTAATCTTCTAAATAACCTACTTGTAGCTTTATTATTCCTCTGTTTTCTATTTTATTTCCTATTCTTTTATTTCCTTCCTAGTACTTTCCTTAGGATTTTTTATTCTTTTCTTATCCTCTTAGGATTGATACTTAGCTCATCATATTTTGGGCTTAGAAATTATCGACAGCTATACATTTCCCTTTTAGTACTGTTACTGCATCTCATAGATTTTGAAATGTAGTAGCACTTTTAGACCTCATTACCCTGTCATATTACAACTTCTGACTGCAAATTTCTGCTCTGAACCCAGAGTCAGGCAGGCTGCTGCTTCAGCATGGTCTATGCTTTCTTTTTATATTTCTTGTCCTTGGATTTATTTATGTTGGTTTTGAACCCAATTTTATCTTTTTATATTTATCACTGATATGTTTGGAGCAGAGGGGATGCCTTAGAGCATGGTCATAATGTTATTTGATCAGAAGTCTCTGTACATCTTTTCTCTCCTACAGCAGGTGAGATACATTTTTCTTTCTTCCATTTGTTTAAATAGAACTTCTGTGCATTCAAATTTTACCTTGATGTAATTTTATCTTATTGTCACTTCTATCAACTCTAATGCCAAGGTGCGGCAACTGACACATTCACATTTTATGCAGCCTCTTTTCATGTAAGACCCAAGGCACCTGATGGTTGTTTCAAATAAATTTTAGAGGTCTTTTGTAAATCTAATCTTATCATTTAAGCAAATTTGTTCTTAATATTGCTACAGTGGTGTCTCTGCTTCAGGAATTGTTAAGCTGCTGAGGTTTAGAACCCCTCTCCAATTAATTTTTTATTGAAAGAACTGAGGTCCTAGTTTGTTAGAATCAAGATAGAGATACAATATGCTCACATTTTCTTAAGGAAACTCACGACTCAGTGTTATGTATAAACTTCACAGGGAAAAACAAGTATGTATATAGCAAAGTCTGTCCAAAGATATTGGTTTACTCCTCAGGATACAATTAAATTTCTGGGGGCCAGCCCCGTGGCCAAGTGGTTAAGTTCCTGCGCTCCGCTTCGGCAGCCCAGGGTTTTACCGGTTTGGATCCTGGGTGCGGACATGGCACCACTCATCAGGCGATGCTGAGGTGGCATCCCACATGCCACAACTAGAAGGACCCATCCTACCCAAAGCCCAGACTGTCAAACCTACTTGTCCTGATGAAAGTCAAACACTTTAAAAAGTTATTTTTCTCTTTAAAAACTAGCTTTATTTAAAAGAATCTGAAGCATAACACGATAGGAAACTTACAATACATATTGTTCAAGAAAGCCTGCAGTACATAATTTCTACTAAAGGTAGGTCTATCTACTGATAACATTCTTTATACAATGCACACATGACATTTAGCACAATCCCTGAAAAGAATGGCCAACAATAACACGGACTGTTTTGATAGTAGAACCTTTACTTGTCTTACTACTTATCTATAGAATAAAAAACTAAAATGTGGAAGGTAAGTTAAACTCCCCCAATTTTAAATTCTAGCATGGTGTTTAAGAAGAAGGAAAAGGGATCAGAAGGAGTAAACTGTAAGAGTTAAATATCTTTAAAAGAAAAGGGAGAACTGGCTTACCACTATTTATAGTAATTACTAAAAAGTAATTCAGAATTGAGAATTATTTGGTTTAAAACTTGGAAGCCCTTAGACAGTCAAACTACCCTTTATCTACTATACTCAATCAGTTACTAAGCCAATTTTATTTCTCTGAAAACTGAAACCTGTACATTAACCATGTAAAGAAAATAAACAATTTGGGGGTAACCTAGTCATTTCATACTTAAATTTTTCCACAGAGCAATTCATTAATCACTTAATACTAATACTTCTTTAAACCTCTATGATTTAAATAGAAATAGACCCAGTTCTAAAAGATTCTATGTGAAAATAACCAGGAGAAAATAAACCCCTAACATGTGATACTAAATTTTTAACACAAAAAATAAACCCATAAAAACACTGGGTATTCAAGTAAAATATAATAGGATTATGACACAGTATGGTATCTGCCATTTAAAAAAAATATTAAGAACTGAATGAGATTTATTGCTATGTCAGTCCTATCAATAGTTGACAATCAAATGTACAAAATATATAACCATGCCAAAAATGATGCTGTATAGATATCATTAACATAACATAGGTAGACACTTATCTTGTAATATACATCACTGATGTAGTAAAAGCTTATTAATTCAGTTTAGTTTGGATTGATTAAAGTCTAACAACTTGAGTATTTTAAAAAGATATGCAGTTTAAGCACTCACGAACATTTCTTTTTTCTTTCAAGCAGATACTTTCAAATATACAAATTTGCATTGGCCAAGTATTACCTACTACAATTCTTTTGGCTACTTGTTTTAATGACAAAAGAATGCTTTTAAACTAGTATTGTATTCTTAAATAAATTCCTCTAAAAAGCTTAAAAATTTTCCAAGATTAAACATTTTTCTTGAAAATCTTGATTCTGAGTTTTATTAACAAGTCTTTTCATCAGATAGTACCAAGTAAACACCATTCAAGTCCTTGTAACAATGGATACAAATGCTAAGTAAATTAGAGGAGTTTTATTGTATTGTAATAGTTTCTTAATAAATGGAGAAGAGTATTACTACTTATTTTGATTATGGTGAATTAATGATATCTTTTTTGGTTGGAAGATATCAGAATAAGTTCAAAGTCTAGTATATAATTTTAATAATATGGGCTAAAAAAATCCTAATATGCACTGTCAATTAAGATAATAAATCCTTAGTAAATTATAACTGCAAGAGGAAGGTCAAACTTTTAAGAAGTATTTATTGTATTATGAGTGTTATGAATTGCTAACACCAAATTTTACCCCTCTCCCCTTTCAAAGACATCAGGCCATCTACTAATCCAGAAATATTGATGTTTCACATACTTCATAGAGTAGCTTAAACATACCAGCGTAAGAAATAATTAGTATTACATAGTAATTTCCTTTGCCATAGGAATAAATGTTGGACAAAGTCTGGAAACATTTTATTTTCCAATTTGAATTACAGTAATTTTGCCACAGACCACAGCACTAGTGCATGTGTTACTTTAGACATGCTCTAAGAACAAAACAAAAAATTACTGCAAAAATACATGTCACCAATGTGGAACACACTCAGATTTGTATAAAAGTACTGAACTAATATCCCAAAAAGAGGTATATGTAAACAGTACATAAGGAAGAAATAGTTTTAATATGAAACAGTCATTTAAGTCACATACATCATGATAAGAAGCAGGACTTTCTTTTATAAAAGATATTTTAACTAACAAGCAACAGCATCTACATCATCTACAGAACAAGAAAAGTACAGGTATTTAGAGTAAGTTTCAATGTAACTGCAAGTTATGTATTTTGACAAAATATGACAAAGATGAAGCTTACCCATTGGGTTTCATTAAAAGCTTTCAATAAAATACAGGCAGCCTCTGATGTACCAATGTCTGGCTTACACATAGCCACCTTCTTCCCTTCATTTCCCCCAGACCACTGTCTTGGGAGATGTTAATGCCATCCCTAGCCTCCTTACTCTAGGTGTGCCTCTAAACTCCCCTCACTGTACCAACCACTTCTATACTGCTTTATCGGAGAAAGGGAAGAGAGAAAAGTGGAAGTCACTAAAGTTTAGAAATAAGAAGAAAAACTCTGGGTTCGGAAGTAGAAGAAGGGAAACTGTGAAAAGTCCCAACAATATAAAGGAAATTGGAAAGTACTCTCAAGACAGTAACAGCCAAGTCAATAAAAATACTGCTTCCCATGGTGCGTGAAATTTAGTCATATTGTCTGAAATCTTAAAGATTCATTCTGAATAAAGTCTTTTTAAAAGGAGAATTTAATCTCATTTTCTTCACTATCTTCATTCACATCTTGGTGGACAACACTTTTCCCTTAAAATCTAGCCAACCGCAGCCACACAAAGAAATGGGAATTCCGACTGGAGGAAAGATAAGAAATTCTGAAGCAAAGAGCATCCACAAAGGGAAAAGGCAAGTCGGCTTATATGGCAATCCACTAGAGAGTTTAGGATGGCAAGAGGGCAACTGGGAAACATTCAGACCAAAGAACTTAACCTTCCTGAATCACATCAGGAAAAAGGAAAGACCTCTGCTTCTTTTTCCCTCCTACATTGATTGGTTCCCTAAAGAAAACTCAGGCTACAGAGCACTCAGCATGGTACTATTGGTTAACAACATTATGGTTTAAATAAGCCTTTATGAACTTCCCTAAGAATCTAATCATCTTATACAGAGTTCCAAACCACTATTTACAAATGAACTTTGGGAGCCTAGATGCTTTTAATTAAAAAAAATCTAAAATAGTACAAATGTTCATGCATATGAAACCTCTATACACTGCAAAAAAGAAATCCAAACTCTTTAGAGCTCCCTTTAAAAACATTGCTTATATATATTTTTTACTATTAAATACAATTACCATAGTATGTTGGACAGTAAGTACCAGCACTGTTAATATTCAGGACGAACAAGTTTGAAAGAATATTAGATGAAGATTCCTGATACTTATTTTATTTGGATGATTAAAGTCAGCAGATATCATGGTGACAAACACTATTGAGGTTTTTTCCTACCACTAGGCAGACTTGGGAGTTTAAAAAAAAAGCCAAAAAATTGGATTTCTTCATATTGTGTTACTCTATGAAGAATAAGCACTAGGACAAGAAAATCTTCAGTTTTATGTACACATCTTCTAATCTGGATAACAAGAATCATAATAGCAGTACTCAAGTATTTCACACAAAACAAAAACACTGATCGCAAATCTAAATTCTAAGCACTCTATCTGAAGAATAATTGATTTGTCTTTCACCAGCTAAGCTATTTCAGTATTAGTGAGTCCAGTAGCATCTAGAAGCAAGGGGACCAGGAATTCTCTAGTGAAATGAGGAAAGCAAGTTCTGAGAAAGGAATTGATGCTTTAAAACTTTCTATCAGTAACCTAGTCTTGGTGAGAGAGCCTCGCTGCTGAAGGCTAGCCAGGTTGAACTTTGGCAAAACTTGAGACTGTAGGAGAAACTCCTGCTCAACTGTGTGTGTGTGTGTGTGTGTGTGTGTGTGTGTGTGTGTGTGTGTGTGCACGCACACACGTGCGCATGTGAGATGAGGCCTTTCAGTGAAGGAAAAGTCTTACATCAAAAAGGTACAATGCGACTAGATTACTCCACCTGTGTGCATTTCTTTCCATCACTGAATATTTTAAAATGTTTAGGGCAGCTCATCACCTAAGAAAGCCATATCAATTTGTATAATAGCCGTCTTTGGTCAAATAGGGCAAATCAGTATCTGGCCATTCTTATAGTTCATCACTTTCCCTACCAAAAAGATCTAGATAACTTTGGACTTAGTGTTATGTAGAAACAAATGTGGAACCAGTAAGAAAATTAATTCAAATACATGAAAACATTCATCAGTCATGATTATAGTTTGCCTATGATTCATTGGCAAAATCAACTACGGGTTTTTCTTTTGAGTATTTACAGATTCCTATTTAAGTAAGGTGCTCTGAAGACCTAAATACTTGAATAAAAATTCACTTGTTTGTAAGTTTTAAAAAACAGCTACTTGGAAATGGAAAATGTAAGAATCACATTACAAATCAAGTATCTTTAGCTCGGGAGAGGTTATTTCATTTTCACAAAACAACTAACTACTGAAACTGTAAGCAACAGAAGGCTTACGAACTACAGAATTTTAGCAATGAGCATAACTCAAGTATACCACATAAAGTGTTAACTCCTGCGGACACTGGAAGGTTCTACTCAATATCTATTTAACTGTATTCAGTCATAAAAAATCATGATCTGATACTAGGACTGGGCATACATGCAGTGCATCATTTCTTAAAAATTAGCACTCACTAGGATTTCAAGAAAAACATAACTAGGTCCTTAAACATTTAAAAAATTATGTATCTCTAACACAAGCTACAATGTAAGCAAAATGGGATCTTCAAGTATGCTACTGAACATATCAAATATCAGAGTCAGCCAAAAATACTGAATTTTAATCTGCCTCAACTGGTAAAGTTTTCACACAAAGGAGTACCTAGTATTATAGTTTCTATCATTTCATTTCCTAAAACTGTAAAGATATATATTTTACAACTATTGAAAATACTTTGTACTCACCTCTAACTAGTCACAGGTAAATGGAGAAAACCTTATATTACCTTGTACCATATGAAATTGCTGTTTTCGTAGGTCAAAATTAAAACACTGTATTTAAAAAAATAAGTTTTATTCAATCAAAATATGCATGAGCATTAATTTTCTTCTAATAGCTAATTAAATATTTCATTTTTATAAAATTCATCATGTTAGGCTGTATAAATTGTTCAAATCCTCCAATTACTGCTTCTCAACTGGAGAGTATGTTGTTTCTTAGAAAAAGCTCTAAATGATGAAAAAGACAGTAGCTGATTGGATAAACGGCTGGTGACTACAACGGACATGACCAGATTTAACAGCCCAATTCAATTAACTTTGCTTTAGTGGCTTGTGACATGTGAGGTCAAGTGCTGTCATGTAAAAGTGTAAGTTCATGTTTATTAATCAAAGGACGTTTTTTAATTAAATTTTTCATGCATAATTTTAATTTCTTGGTAATATGCTGTTGCTGTAGTTTCACCAGGGTTTAAACAGTAGTAGTCAATTATCCCTTTCGCAGATCACCATACAGTCTTCAGGACTTTTTTGGTTGCAATGATAATGACTGCACAAGTTTGGGAGCTTCACCAACATCCAACCATTGTATAAACTGCTATCAATTGTGATACAGTATCTTTTTTTTTTTGTGGTCACATGTTATGATCCTCTCCAGAAATAGGTTTCTGCTGTTTTGAATCTTAATGACTTCCCCTTCAACCATCTCCGTTCTTTATCATCTCTCAAGAGGATACTTTGGGTCCACTTTTACACTTTTCCCAGTCATAGCAGAAACTCCTGTCTGCTGCAGGCCTCGAACTGTTGAGTTAGCTTTCACCTTGGCTCTTAATTGGTCTTTGCTTAAAATGGATTTTGATCTCTCCTGGGGCTCATTTTTGAATTCAGATCCCCAGAACAAGAGTTTTCAAACCACCACTGAGTAGTTCTTTCGCTAGCAGAGCCTTGTAACGCCTAATTGATGTTTCTACCTGTCTCACTTGCAATATGTTGCAGTTTGAAATCATATTAGAAAAGCTATTCGCAATTCCTCTGAGGATACTATATTATTTATTTCTCCGGAAAACAATGCAACTCAATAATCAAAGAAAATTGAAGATTGAAGAGCATATTATAATAATTCTAAATAGCACAACTAGAAACATACCTTTATGTCAACTCTACTAATTGTAGTCAATTTTTAACTGATCTAATATTAGCAATTTCATGTGGTACAATCCACAAGTCAATCAATGAATACTTACGGAGCATCTACTCTATGCTAACATCTGTCTCATCTCTCTACAAACAGATATCCTGGAAAGACTGACTTAAAAATAAGAAAGTCACTAATTTCAAGGACCCAGGGTGGGGAGGAATCTGGTGTCATACCCTATTTTTTTTAAAAACATCCATTAATACGTATGGTTCCTTTCATGTTATAGCTACATAAATTTTTCCTGAAAACACGTTAAATGGATCCTTGAAAAATTTTTGAACTGTTTAATGTGATATTGCCAAAGTTCAGCGCTGAAGTACACATTTTTCAATGATTCTTTTAAAAGTCAAAACTTGCCTACATTTGCTACATATTATTTTGAAGCTTCAAGAGGCTTTTCTGTTTATGATTAACAACAACAAATAACATTTATTTGTATAGTACTTCCTAAAGCACCTCATATACATTATTCTCATTGAAGATAGCAAACAATGATACAAAATTTGCACTAGTACTGAAGTGGAATATTAATAAAAACTAAAAGGTAAATAATCTTGTGTGTGCATTTAAAAAAATAATGTAAAACATTAAAATCCTGTGTCACTGAACTTCTGTAATACACAGGAAAAAAAACCCACTTTAGTTACTGGCTGTGATTAAGCATCACTGCCCACTGCAGGTGGACCAAACGTTTCTCTAGTGCGCATTAGCTGGACGTCTTTGTCAGCCATACAGGTGTCACAGCCCCACACTGCTGAGGCTTCCGCAGTCAGGAGGCCATAAGCTGTTTCAGTCATTCCAGTACAGATCCGGTGAAACCATTTCTGACAAGAGGCTTCACATAAGATGGCATCCTGATCATCATTCACTTCATTTGTACAAATTCCGCAAGGATACACTGGGTCGGAAGAAGAATGGCCATGACGGCTTGGGTGAAGAGAGGATTTATTGCTTTTTTCAGTGGTGCACGTATCTGCCGCACCTCTAGGTTGTCGTGGCTTATTCTGCGTCCCATTTGCATGGCTGTTGTTTGTAGCTTCAGTGCTACTCGAACGGCTATTCTCTTGATTTACTGCATTGTTTCGATTAACATTTTTTAATTCAATATTACTCTGATTCACTGTGTCATCCATATTTAAGTGAGGCGGATGAGCAGAGGAATTTTGATTAGTGTTTTTGGTTGCTCCTTGATTAAAGTCTTGTTTTGGGGGTGGTGCTTTTGCTTGACCAAAAGTGTTTGGGGGAGGAATAAAAGAATGATTGGATTCTAATGGAGAAGTAAAATTTGAATTATTTCCAGGGACAAAGTTAGATGCCAAGTCAGGGTTAGACACTTGGCTAGCATTCTGTGGAGGAATCTGATTGAAGTTTTCAGCAGGATTTTGTCTAAAATGTTGATTAGGCATGTTAACATTCTGACTTAGTGCGTTATTATAAGGTGGATTTCCAAAACTTGAATTATCATGTGGCCCAAAGTTAAAAGCATGAGGTCGATTAAAACCCATGCCCAAAGGATTCTGAGGAAATGGGTGTGGCTGATTCCTGAGTGAGTAAGGACCACAGTATGGGGAAGACATTCTTGGAGGAACGTGAGGTGGCATTCTGAATGTGCTATAACCTCCAAAGCCAGGATAGCCAGGGCCAAGATATGGATTTGATGAAGGTAGTGGTTTATAGGAAATAGTATTATAGTTGTCATCAAATGGATTAGCAGCCACTAGATGGTCAGAGTTTGGATTCGGTGGTGGAGCATACTCAGACAATGGAGGAAAAGAAGGCCCCTGAAATGAGAATGCAGGGTAAAATACATGTTTTGATCAAAGAAGTCATTAAAATTGTCCTGTTATCTTAACACTTATGAACCTAATTTTAGTCAAATTTCTCTTGCAGTGTTACAAAAATTTAATTCTTCACTTGACCTTTCGAACCCAAGTCATGTTTATATTTACTTATATTTAATGATAAGAAAGTGTAGGTTTCTTTCATTTAGGAAAGGAATTAAGGTATGCTTTTCTGAGCTCAAATCCATTGTTACTTCAAACTCCACAGGTAACCTTCAAAAGAAGCTTCATTACCATAATTTCCATTTAATATGCTTGTCCATATAACTCTAGAATCTTTCACTTAAAATTCTAACTAAAAATACCTTTTATACCCCCAAATAGCCATAACATTAAATAACAATAAACAGGATCTAAATTTCTTTCCTAGCTTTAGAGGGTAGCTATTAAAGTATTCCCACAGCACTAAGCTCTAGGCCTCAGATTGGAAAAATAAACTGCCGGTTTTAGTCACACTGCAAGTTTCATAGATGGTGGCCAAAATGGAAAAAAGTAGTCTATACACACATCATACTTATTTGTAGTCTTTATCATAGACTGCTTCAAAATTTATAGAGAATAAAACCACAAAAGCCAGTATTTCTAACTGTTTATTACAACCACAGGTCATAGACAAATGATGCCTCCACCATGACTGCTGCATGATATGCACATACTACTGAATTATTATAAGAGTGGAACGTTACTTCAGGTTAAACTTGTGTCTATATATTTTTAAATATTTTAATAGAACTACAGGTATCTATGCTTTTTAAATTAGATTTAAGAATAAGCATTTTAACTTGTCTGTCTGCACTTCCTTGCAATATCTACTCTTGCCTACAGTCCAACAATAGCCACTAGTTGCAGAATAAAAAAATATAATCAAGGCAGAATTCATAATTAGGTTCTGAATGAGGATGAGAAACAAAACCCATGACCAAATTTAAATCGACTTCATCAGTCTGATCGTATCAGTGAAGAAAAACTGTTATTACAGAAAATGTCAATTTACCTGTGTATTTGTCTTCCGTTTTTTCTTATCTGGGCTTCCTAGTTGAACACCTGGTCCTCCTAACCCATCCAGTCCACTATCACCACCTAAAAACAAATAAATAAAATCCAGATAATATTTCCACTTCTAACTGAAATCACTTGACATCTCTCCTAGCAATATCTATTATAATTACCTGTCAACATTTTCTATTTTTGTTAGAGAAAAGCAATACTAAGCTTTCATTATCTTTATTTTCAAAAGTCTTCCCCATAATTTCAGTCATTCATCTCTACTACCACAGTATTTTTTATTACTCTTTCAGTAAAAAAGAAAGTCTCCATCCTGCCCTCAAACCTTCACTCATCTGGTTCCCTGACTCTGAAGCAACCACTGTTACTAGTTGCTGGTCTACCTTTCCAAAGATAATCTGGATAAATTCCTCTTTTGGAGGAATACAGAAATGATGGGAAGCATATTACACACAGTGGTCTGTACCTTGTTTTCTAACTTGGAAATCATTCCATGTCATTACATATAGAACTGCTCCCTTCTCTAATAACTGAGTAGTATTTCATAGTATGATTATACCATAATTCATTAAACTGTCCCCCCACCAACTGATGGATATTTAGGTTGTTTCCAAACCTCTGCGGTTCCACAATGAAAAACACGTATAAATGTCTTTACATAATTGCACAAGTCATTCCCAGAACTCGAATTATGGCATCAAAGGAATGTGCCTTTTAATTTTTAAAGGTACTATCAAAATACAACAATGTATGTTTATTTTCTTAACAGTGTATGAGCAAGCAAAAGCAAAAGCTTGACTATTCATTTAAGAGGTTAAAAAAAAAAAGTTTATCAATGATATTTTTCCATTAAAAAAACCTTTTTATTATGGAGAATTCCGAACATATACAAAAATAGATAGAAGAATAAAATTAAGCACACACATATATAGATACACATTTGTAGTAACATATATACACATTTGTAATAAATTAATAAATCAATCAATCCAATGAGTTGACAGAGAATTAGAGGAGACCTGCTTATATATGTGGATTCTGAGAAAGGGATATTTAAACTGAGACCTACAGGATGATAACAAATTTCTCATGTGAAGAGCAGAAGGAAGAGCCTCTAAGCAGAGAGAATAGCACATACGAAGATTCCTAAGTAGAAAGGAGCTTGATGTGTTTAAGAAATTTAAAAGAGGACTCTGGAGAGTGCCTTCGGAAGAGACTGGAGATAGGCAGGGACCAGATCATTTTAGTGTTATGCCAATGTTCTTTTTTGTCCCCTACTTTTTTCTCCCCAAATCCCCCCAGTACGTAGTTGTATATTCTAGTCGTCGGTCCCTCTAGTTGTGGCATGTGGGATGCCGCCTCAACATGGCCTAAAGAGCAGTGCCATGTCTGTGCCCAGGATCTGAACCCTGGGCTGCTGAAGCAGAGCGCACAAACTTAACCACTCGGCCAGGGGCCGAGTGTGTTATGAATTGAATGTTTCTGTGCCCACCCGAAGCATCCCCCCACCCCCCACCAATTCACATGTTAAAGCCCTAACCCTCAATGTGATGGCATTTGTGGTATTTGGAGGTGCAGCCTTTGGGAGGTAATTAAGGCTCCATTAGGTCCTGAGGGTGGGGGTCCTTATGATGGGATTAGCGGCCTTCTAGGAAAAGAGAGAGAGAGTGATTGCTCTCTCTCTCCATGTGCACACAGGGAGGAAAGTCCATGTGAGGACATGGCAAGAAGGCGGGCATCTGAAAGCCAGGAAGGGAGCCCTCACCAGGAACTGAATTGGCCGGGACCTTAATCTTGGACTTCCCAGCCTCCAGACTGTGAGAAAAATTTCTGTTGTTTAAGCATTCTGCTATAGCAGCCCAAGCAGACCAAGACACAGAGCCTTGGAATTTATGTTAAGGAATTTGGATTTTATTTGAAGAACAGTGGATGATCATTTAAAGGTTTTGAGTAGGAAAGTGACATGAATTATGTTTTTAAAAGATTAGTAGTTGTGTTGACAATAAACTGGTGATAGGACAGGGGTAGCAGCAGGGAGACCAGTAATGATCAATGATCAATACTAGTTTGGGAAAAGTATGGTACTTGTCAATAAAGAGAAATCAGTGTGTTGGAGATAGTCCCTCCATAATAAAATGTGAAGCAGATTTCTGTAAGAGCCATTTAGAGAAGTTTAAATACTGTGGAGGTGAAAAACTATGATACACAATAACAAAATTCAGTAAGGATTCTGGATGTTAAATTAATACTTAAACATCAAAAGTTTTCTTATATACAAGCTACGACCAGTTAAAAGATAAAGTAGAAGAGTTTTCATTTACAGAACAAAACTAAAATAAAATAGCTAGCAAGAAATTCAAGAAATGCACAAGATGGAACAAAAATATTTTAAAAGCCCTATTGAGAGAGACAGAGGAAGACTTATAAGTGGAAAGATATTCCCTGTTCTGGCTAGTCATCTAGAACAAAACAACATCATTTTTTAACCTCACTTATTATCCCAAACAGCCCTGCTGGATCCTTCTCACAAACGTCAGCACCAGGGGTCTGAGTCCCAGCTCTCGAGGCCCCTCCTCTAAGCCCAGAGGCATTATTACCAGTCTAAGTAGCACCCCCTTCTCAGAGATCTGAGACTCACAGGCCCCTCCTGTGAGTTTACATATTTTAATAATTCCAACCTCTTTCCTTTGACCCACAGCCTTAGGAATGGTAGATGCTTCCCACAGTGGACACTTCCGTGAAAACTCTGGTATCCTATTTTCCCACTTCAGTTTAACATCTGTTAACAATACTTTATATTAAATTCTGTTAAAAATAACTGGTAATGGTTTCTGTCTCCTGACCAGACTCTGACTGATTTCTTTCTCAAATCCCACGAGCCAGAAACTATCATTACTACTAGGTTAACATCATTCCAGACATCTAGCTTACTACCTACCTCCCTACTTTTCCTTCTGTGTATATAGTGCAATAGTAATACCTTTACAAAAATATACTATTTTTAAAATGAAAGCATTAAATTATAACTTTATTAGAATAAGGAAATAAGTTAACCTGAAGAATATGCCAAATGTTTCTTGACCAAAAGAGAATTTTATTTATTTATTTTTTTGGTGAGGAAGATTCACCCTGAGCTAACATCCATGCCAACCTTCCTCTATTTTTTTAGTATGTGGGCCGCCAGCAGAGCATAGCCATTAACAGAGCAGTGTAGGTCTGCACCAGGAAACTCAACCCCGGGCCACTAAAGCAGAGTGCACGGAACCTATCCACTAGGCCACTGGGGCTGGCCCCAAGAGATTTTTAAAAAAATAAAACAAAAATTTTTGAAAAGAACCCTCTAAGGCTAAGAAAAGACATCAAGAAAAACATTATGCTGGAGAAATTAAGGTTTTTCTTTTTTCAATTTTAAATAGCACTGACTGACTTCCTGCTTTGAAAGTTGAGAATATAGTATCACATCTTATTCTGTTTTTTTCCCCTTGTAGCAGGGCATTTACTGTCTCTAGATTCAATTCTTCACTTCAGGTAAATTTTATTTTATCCTATCTCTGAATACTTTTTCTGCTTTCTTGAGTGCTCCACTTCAAGGGCATAATAACTGTCATTATGCTACAGAGACTTGTAGCTCCGTATCTACTAGTTAGCTCTTCTGACTTTACTCTTTTTCGTCTGCACTTAATCTGATTATCTGAAGCTTTTCTGTTATGTAACTTAACCATCTCTATTCTGTTCCTTATTTCTAATTTACTTATTTGTTCTGTAATCACACTGTTTTAGTCCTCAATTTGTTTCCTTAGGTCTGCAATTTACCTTTTATCTTATTTTGTCCTATCATAATCTTGTCTTTTTTTTTTTTTTTTTTTAAAGATTTTATTATTTCCTTTTTCTCCCCAAAGCCCCTCGGTACATAGTTGTATATTCTTCGCTGTGGGTTCTTCTAGTTGTGGCATGCGGGACGCTGCCCCAGCGTGGTCCGATGAGCAGTGCCATGTCCGTGCCCAGGATTCGAACCAACAAAACACTGGGCCGCCTGCAGCGGAGTGTGCGAACTTAACCACTCGACCACGGGGCCAGCCCCTCATAATCTTGTCTTTGAGCTTTCATTTTATTTTATTAAGTTCTACCATTTGAAATACATGTGAGATATTTCCTTCTGTCCTGTAGTTTATGGGTTCTTCATCTTCTACACGCTGTTATTTTCTTCTTTGTCTTTGTTAGTTGTTTGCTATGGTCTGTTTGTGTAGTTATCATGGTTTTATGTTATCTTGCAACTTTGCTCAGACCTTTTATTTTCTCTGTTTTAACACGAGTGACTTTTTCACTCCCTTTCATTCACATCAAAGATTGTTTGCTCGGCTTAGGTGGTATGCTACATCTACTGAGATAATCATACGATTTTTTTCCTTTAAATTATTTTAAGGTTGAACCCAGTCTGACATTCCTGAAATAAATCCAATTTATTCATTTCTATATGAATGTTATCATTTTTGCTAATATTCTTTTTAGAATGCTTGTTTATATTAGTAAGATTAACCTGTTGTGTTTCTTTGGAACATCCAGGCTCTTAATTCTGAGGTTTTTTTATATGCACATCTACCTAGTCGGAGGGTGCAGTAATGCAGTCACATGAAACGATACCCTTGTATTCCCTGATTAAAGTTGTATCTCTAGAGCTTTCTTTTCTGTCAGAGACAGTCAGTTCTTTTTTTTAAAAAAAAAAACAAAACAACTGGGGCCAGCCCAGTGGCGTAGTGGTTAAGCCCGTGCACTCCACTTCAGCAGCTGGGTTCCCAGGTTCAGACCCTGGGCGTGGACCTAGCACCACTCGTCAAGCCACATTGTGGTGGCATCCCACAAAAAGTAGAGGAAGACTGGCACAGATGTTAGCTCAGTGACAATCTTCCTCAAGCAAAAAGAGGAAGATTGGCAACACGTGTTAGCTCAGGGCCAATCTTCCTCACACAAAAAAACCAAAACAATCTTTCTCTGTTTCACTCATTTTTTTCTTATTCAAAGGAGTGAGAAGATAAGAATACACATTTAATCCGCTTCTCTCCAGACTTAGAGTTATTAGTAAGAATTCTCAAAAATCAGGTTCCAAGGGGCAGGAGTTGTCTGAGAAGCCTACGACAGTGAATTTCACCCTATTCCAGATTTCTGGTCTTGGGCTGTGCCACTTCCCTTGTTTGTTGCTGTTGCTGAACATTTGTGCTGGGTTTTTGGGTTTTTTTTTAAGATTTTATTTTTTTCCTTTTTCTCCCCAAAGCCCCCAGGTACATAGTTGTATATTCTTAGTTGTGGGTCCTTCTAGTTGTGGCATGTGGGACGCTGCCTCAGCGTGGCTCGATGAGCAGTGCCATGTCCACACCCAGGATTCAAACCAAGGAAACACTGGCCGCCTGCAGTGGAGCTCGAGAACTTAACCACTCAGCCACGGGGCCGGCCCCTGTGCTGTTTTGTAAAAATGTTTTGGTTCATTTCACTTGGAATTAGAAAGATTCTGTAAAGCAGCTCTGTTCTACCATCTTAACTTACAAGTCAAGTTACAAGTCTAACTATACGTTTTTTCATTCAGTCTGCATAACAAAACTATAAGGTAAGTCAGCCCCATTTTAAAAAAAGAAAGACAAAGAAATGGAACGTAAAGGGGTCATACCACTGGTCAAGAGCAGCACTGAAATCTAAAACTAAGGTTTTGTTTTCTTTTGCTTTTAAGGGTACAATTCAGTGGTTTTTGAGCATATTCATAGGGTTGTATAACCATCACCACTATCTAAGTACAGAACACCATCATTACCCCAAATAGAAACCCTGTACCCATTAGCAATCATTCCCCAGTCCCCAGCAATTGCTAATCAACTTTCTATCTATATGGATTTGCCTATTCTGGACATTTCATATAAATGGAATCATATAATGTGGCTTTTTGTGTCTGGCTTCTTTCACTTAGCATAATATTTTCAGGGCTCATCCATGTTATATTATGTATCAGTATTTCATTCCTTTTTATGGCTGAATAATGGTCCATTATATGGATATACCACATTATGTTTATCCATTCATCAGCTGGTGAACATTTGAGTTGTTTATACTTTTTGGCTGTTATGAATAATGCTGTGATGAACATTTATGTACAAGTTTTTGTTTCAACATATGTTTTCCATTCTCTTGGGTATATATCTAGGAGTAGAATTGCTGCGTCATATGGTAAGTCTTTTCGAGGAACTGCCCAACTGTTTTCCACACTGGGTGTACCATTTTACATTCCCACCTGCAAAGTCTGAGGGTTCCAATTTCTTCACATCCTCCCCAATATTTATTTATTTATTTATTTATTTTAATATAGCCATCCTAGTGAGTATGAACGGTATCTCTCTGTGGTTTTAATTTGCATTTCCATAATTACTAATGATGTTGAGCATATTTTCACGTACTTATTGACCATTTATATGTCTTCTTTGAAGAAACACCTTTTTTCAGTTAGGTTGTTTGTCTTTTTTGTTGTTAAGTTGTAAGAGTTTTTTATGTATTCTGGATACTAGAGTCTTATCAGATATATGATTTGCAAATATTTTCTTCCATTCTGTGGGTTGTCTTTTCACTTTGACAGTGTCTTTTGACACACATAAGTTTTTAATTTTGATGAAGTCCAATTTACCTATTTTTCCTTTGGTTGCTGGGGTAAAACTAGGTTTATCTACTTCTAAGATACTAGTTTGCCTCCCTAAAATCTTATGCATATCCTGTCTTCCTTAGTGCCCCACAAAAGGCAAAAATGAAAACTTCTGGTTCAAACTAAAGGAACTCCTATCTTTTAGTTCTAATTTAATGTGCTAATCCCATTTTAGCAGATGGTAAGTAAAGAACTAATAGTCAGATCCAGTCCACCCCTCAAGGTCACTTACTCAAAATCTGATGGTTCAGGAATGATTAAAACTATTACCGGGGGGCCGGCCCCACAGCCAAATGGTTAAGTTCGCACACTCCACTTTGGTGGCCCAGGGTTTCGCCGGTTCGGATCCTGGGCGCAGACGTGGCACCGCTCATCAGGCCACCGTGAGGCAGCATCCCACATGCCACAACTAGAAGGACCCACAACAAAAAATATACAACTATGTATACTGGGGGGGTTGGGGAAGAAAAAGCAGGAAAAAAAAAAAAGACTGGCAACAGTTGTTAGCTCAGGTGCCAATCTTTAAAAAAGAAAAACTATTACCAATTTATAACTATTCAGTAGCCTATATAAAATGAACTGATGATGTCATATTAAGAATTTGTATGCAGTTTTCTATAACAGTAGACATTGACATACAACAGAAAAATGTGTTGTTCTTGAATCTGAATACTTAGAAATTCTGATGAGTTTGGTGTGGAAAAAGAATTAGCAATGGTCTTAGAGGTCAAATAATAAACTGGTTATATAAATAAACAAAGGTGCCAAACATTAAAGCCCTGTCTTTCTAACATCTGTCATGGGTATTTCATTTTAACAAAAGCATAAATAGAAAAAGATAATTCTTAAAAATGAAAACAATTATTAATAAATTAGTCTCTAATCTCTAACCTAGAATATATAAATTACCATTCAAAGCATTATTAAGACTACTCAATAACTGTAAAGTTAAAATGTAATGTAATTTAAGATGGACAAAATGTACTCTTAATAGTATCCACCACCTCTGTTCAGTTTCCAAAACTTTAATAATAATTGCTTATATTTACTCTAAGGCAAAACTCTGACTTTTGGAATCATTTAAATAAACTCATTATTTTCAAGTAATCTGTGAGCAAAACCACCTAAAATTCTTTTATGAAAATTGAGTTTTATGGTATTAATTTTTTATTTAAGAGTCTAACCTCTCCTTTATAAAACAAACCTTCAAATTCCTACTGGCCTCTGTTGCCCACTTAATGGTCATCTAAAGAGTTAACTAACACATTCAATGGCTCTGACTTTTGGCCTTACCTAGGTCCTTCCTGCTGCTGTCTGTAATACTGGTGGTTCCTCTCTATGATGTAATCACTAATGTTAGATCAGATTCGTGGTCATCAGGGCTACTTAGAATATAAGCTACCAAGAATTTCTATGATTCCCACTCTTCAAAAATGAAGTGAAAGGTCAGAATCCAGGGAAGGGCAAAGTAGTGGTTATAGAGCTAGTGGACTGTTTACTTTAGGCCTTTATTTTTTTTGTAGGTTTAATTATACCCTCTTTATTCCTCCTATTAAAGACTCAATCTATTTTGGCCCCAAGTCCTTAAAAAGGAGTGAGAGCATTATTCTGTACACTAGATAGCAGTGTGCCTTTTATGTATTTTAAACTTTCATTTTTTAACCCTATTTTATTTATAATAATTGTTTGGTTTGTGATAATGACTGTTATCATAAGTAATGTGATTGCATTATTTTAAAATATTTTATAATTAATATTTTCCTTTAAATAGACTTTCTTCATCATTATTCCAAATAAGTATATATTTATGTATTCTATGCTGATTAAATGACACCAATCAGGTTTGTGTTCCCCCAAGATTTGTGTTGAAATCCTAACCCCTAATGTCATGGTATTAGGAGGTGGGGTCTTTGGGAAGTGATTAGGTCATGAAGGCAGAGCCCTCATGAATGAGATTAGTACCCTTATAAAACAGACCTGGGAGAGCTCCCTTACCCCTTCCGCATGTTAGGACACAGCGAGAAGACAGCCATCTATAAACCAGGAAACAAATCCTCACCAAACACCGAATGTGCTGGCAGCTTGGACTAAGCCTCTAAAATTGTGAGAAGTCAAATTTCTGTTGTTTATAAGCCAATCATTCTATGGCATTCTGTTATAGCAGCCTGAATGAACTGAGGTAGTGCCAACACATTGCTTGGCACACAGTGGGCATTCAAATACTAGTTCTTATTTTGCTTTCCTCTAGGCTAAACTATACCGTAAGCTCACTTCACTTCAGTTTCCATAGTATTTACCATCCTATGAAAATATCTCATATCTAGCAGTGTCAACACACTCAGTGGACACGCAAATATCAGGTTTTCATAATAGCACAGACGTCTGGGATATGGTGTCAGTTTATTCCATGATTTACTATGAATGAAAAACATCTTAGCTAACAGCTTTGTCTTCACCTGATACACATACTTCTGTAATACTGGTCTCTACCGTGAAATGGAAATATTACGAACTAATATGTGAATATAGTATTATATAAACTACATCAAGCATTTGGTGAAATGCCCTTATGTGATTGAAATGCAAGTGCCTTTATTTCCTTTGAGAATGCAAGGCAGAAAGTGCCCACTATGTGATGCCCAGAACCTCGATCAACCTGGGCATGTAATAAATACTCAATTCAGAAAGCCCTCAACATCACTGATTTAAGGTTTCAAATATTTGTGGTTCCTGTGCCAGCTGTTCTCCCCAGACTAATGATGTTTGTATTACTGAGGAGCATGAGGTTTAAGGTGGCACAAAAAGGTAAAAGTTTAGCAGGGTGGGTGGATAGTATCCATATGTGAAGCTGACTCTATACAATAATACCTCTAATAATAAACTTATTTTATTAACAAAGTCAGCCAAATTTTTAAACAAAAACTTAAGAAATCATGAAGAAAAAAGCTGCAGACACTCACAAAAGTCATGTAATTAAGAACCTGTAGACTTCATCAGATTAAAGAGCTTCTTCAAGGCAAATGAAAACAGGATTGAAACAAAAAAACAACCCACTAACTGGGAAAAAATATTTGCAAGTCATATATCTGACAAAGGCTTAATATCCATAATATATAAAGAACTCTTGCAACTCAACAACAAAACATCAAACAACCCAATCAAAAAATGGGCTGGAGACATGAACAGACATTTCTCCAAAGAAGATATACTGATGGCCAATAGGCACATGAAAAGATGCTCATCATCGCTGATCATCAGGGATATGCAAATCAAAACTACACTAAGATATCACCTTACACCCGTTAGAATGACAAAAATATCTAAAACTAATAGCAACAAATGTTGGAGAGGTTGCGGAGAAAAAGGAACCCTCATACACTGCTGGTGGGAATGCAAACTGGTGCAGCTACTATGGAAAACAGTATGGAGGTTCCTCAAAAAATTAAAAATAGAACTACCATACGATCCAGCCATCCCACTACTGGGTATTTATCCAAAGAGCTCGAAGTCAGCAATCCCAAAAGTCCTATGCACCCCAATGTTTATTGCAGCACTGTTTACAATAGCCAAGACGTGGAAGCAACCTAAGTGCCCATCAACAGACGAATGGATAAAGAAGATGTGGTACATATATACAATGGAATACTACTCAGCTGCAAAACAGAACAAAATCATTCCATTTGCAATAACATGGATGGACCTTGAGAGAATTATGTTAAGTGAAATAAGCCAGCGAGAGAAGGATAATCTGTGTATGACTCCACTCATATGAGGAATTTAAAATTATGGACTAAGAACAGTTTAGTGGATACCAGGGGAAAGGTGGGGTGGGGGGTGGGCACAAAGGGTGAAGTGGTGCACCTACAACACGACTGACAAACATTAATGTACAAGTGAAATTTCACAAGATTGTAACCTATCAATAACTCAATTAAAAAAAAACAAAAAAAAAGAACCTGTATTTGTCTTTTTCACCAAAATTGTAAAATCTTTGAGGTTTCTGCTTTTATAATTTTTTTTGTTGTTCATTGTTTTCTCCCTAGAGGGAGATAACCTTCATTTCTGTTCACTTCATACCATTTTCAAACAAAACAAGAAAGAATATGCTGTAGGTCATTTACTTACTGATTAATTGATTAAATATACCTAAAAGTGAATGTTGATCACATTACTCACTATATTTTAGAATGTATATTTTATGCGTTCTTTTTCTGATTTTAAAAGTAAACAGTTATATATAAGTTACAATGTACCAGACACTGTTCTAAGTGCTTTATATCTATTAACCCATTTAATCCTTCAAACTCTGAGATAAGTACTATTATTATTCTCATTTTGCAGCTAAGGAAACCGATGCACAGAGAGATTAACTTGCCAAGGACCACACAGCTAGTAAATAACAGAGCTGGAATCAGAACCCTGGGGGTTGGGCTCCAGAGTCGTTTCTCAATACTGCTTATTAGCACATCTGTAGAGACTGGGAATAGGAAAGGAGACCTGAAATCACTCTTGATCATACCTTACAGGTAGCCTTGAAGATAAAGATGACTTAGACCTCTTGAGTTTCCTGGAATATGAGTGTCAGAGGAGAGAATTGTATAATCTTCCCAAGAGGTAACTCTCCCACACCTCTGGGGGAAGCAATCAAGGAAGACTAGATTACCTGAAGCTACTGAAACCTCTTTCTTAACATTCATCAAATTAGATTTCAGAAACATTTGTTGAGCTTCTGTTAAGTATAGAAATAAAAGTAATAATTCCTCTCTGTAAGGATCTTAATCTAGAGGAAACTATTTTTCTCCCTTTTTTTGAAACTCTTAAATTTAATGTGATAAATACTATGATGGAGACGAGTATGGGACGTTGAGGGAACATTAGGAACTAATCTAATCTTGACTGAGGGAGGAGTGTCAGGAAAGACAACCTGGGAGGTTTCAACTGAACTGATACTTTGAGGATGAATATCTTACCAAAGGTGGGAAAAAAGAGGGCAGGCCTAGCAGAAGGAACAGAATGTGCAAACAAACATTTAAAGACAAGAGAGACCTTGACAACGTCTAGAGAGCAAATGTGAATATTTCAGAACTAGAGCACAGGAGACAAGGAGAGAACACTTCATGGAATATGGAGGATGAAGGACTAAGTGGTAGACATGGGCCAAATTAAAAGGGTCAATAAAAGAGGGTTAGATGTGGCTAAGACTTTGGGCCCTACTCAAGTTCTAGCCTGCCAATTATTAGCTGGGTAAACCTGAGTATGTTACTTAACCACACATTACTTAACCTCTCTGAGCATCAATTCCTCAACTGTAAACCTAGAATGATAATAACATCTAACTCATAGGCTTATTGGGAGGATTAAGCAGGATGATCCATTTAAACCACTTAGCAAACTGCTTGGTAAGTACTCAATAGATGGTAGTTATTTATCACCAGCAGTAGCAATGTGGAAAATGAATTAAAAGGGACAAAATGGGAGGCCAGGAAACCAATGAGAGGGCTATTATAATGATCAAACAGATAAGTAATATCTGAACTAAAGAAGAGGCTGTGGAAAGGTCAAGGAGATGATGGGTTTAAATCATATTAAGCAGACATATTCTAGGACTTTGGGACAGTGTTGGTTGGGAGTGGAGGATGGGTTTGGGTGACTGGACAAATGATGTTCACCAAGATAGGGAATATGGGAGAAAGAGCATACCCATATTTCACTGAGAGATACCTTTCATTCAACACATTAAAAACAAAATTCATTTAACTCCCCCCCATAAATCCACTCTTCCTTTTATATACCTGTGACACCATTCCCTTATGGTTTTTCTCCTCCGGTTCTCTGGCTACTCCTTCACATTCTGCTTTTCAGGGTCCTTTTTCCCTTTGTCTTCTAAATATTAGTATTCTCAAAGTTGCTTGTCTCTTCTCACTTTTCAATCTCTCTTGGGTGAGCTCATCTATTCCCAAGCTATCAATTAGTATTCACCTGTTTACTGATAACTTCCAGATCTCTATTTCTGGCTCAGACCACTCACCTCAGTTCCAAACCACCTATATCCATTGTGTACACTGGAATATCCCAGGGGGATATTCATTTAATGTGTTGAAAACCAAACTCACTTTCCTGATAATCTGCCCAGCCTTTACATATACCAACTAAAAACCAGAACAAAAACTCCAAAAAACCTTTTCTTTAGACTTTCTCTCACTGGCTCTTCCCCTCGATTCTGTGACTACATAAATTATGCTTCCTCTCCAATCTTAATCTAAATCCTCCATACACTCATTTGATCAAGACAGTCTATATTTTCTAGTAAAGTCTACTTTTAGCACTTTCATAACATTTCTGTTATTATCCCATTCTAAAATACATTCTTAACCTCTACAGTGTCATTTCCAACTCTAGTTAAAAGCATTTCATCTGAAATGAATGCCTCATCTTCCTTCTTCTTCATCTTGAAATTTCTATCTTTCTTCCTTCATTCTCTCTCTTTTTCTCCAAGACTAACTGTTCACTTGAATCCTTGATGCCATTCCATGCTATTCCACTTTTCTCATCTGCAGAGACCTGATTTATGAGAATAGGAGCCTCATCTGTCTCACCCCCAGCTTCCGGAACAGTGAGTGCCTAGCAGATGGTAGATATCAGAAAACATATATTGAATGCTTTATTAATGAATTTTCCTCTTTTGCCTTTTCAGTTTCTCTCCTTTCCCTCTACATCGGGTTCTTCTGTAAGTCTACAAATATGGTTAAGTCTTTTTTCAAGGGAGGAAAAAAATAAATAAAAAGACATTCGTAAAACTTTCTCTTGACCCTATCTTTCCAAGTTATTGGCTATGTCTGCCACCAAGCTTCTTTTAAGTCACATCTTCACCACTTAATGTTCACTAACATTTCGAACGAAATGTGGTTTACTCCCAGAAGTGCCTTCTGAAAATCAGCACTGACTTCCTAGACCTTCTTCTCATGCCTCATCCTCCTTGCTGCTCCTTCTACATCATTTAACACAAAGGGACACCCACTGCTTCTTAGAACTCTTTTCCAGGAAGCCTTCCTTGATTCGCTTAAAGACAGATTATAGGTTCCTTTATTTCCTATAGACCATCACAGCACTTACCATGCTGTTCGTAACTAACTACTTATTTATCAGTATCCTGGACTAGACTAAAAATTTCTTAAACACAAGAGTTATGTCTTCTTAATCAATGTATTCCCACTATCTTGCACTATGACTGCTCAATAAATATTTGTTGAATAAACGAAGGAATATTGTCATCAGATCAACACCTAAGAGTTCTAAGAATACTGGAGAATGGGAGTGTTGGTTAAAAGAAGGATGACAGGTAACATTCTAAGGGAAAAGGGCATGTAAAAGCAGTACGAGGGGTATGGACAATCAGAAAGCAGCATAAAGACATGAATGAGTTACTTCACATATTTACTCATTCATTCATTTGGTATTTACTGTAGGCAAGGCAATTAGGGGAGAAATAGAAAGATAATCAAGATATTGTACCAACCCTCATGGATCTGTCTTAGAATCAAGGGCTGAAGGTCTGGGGGTGATAAGAACTGGTAGAAAATAGGGGTAAGATACTCTGCCACTAAATAGCAATTCTGAATCTAAAACTGAAATATCAGGGCAAGTTTGGAAGACCCCCAAATCAGCTTCCTTTGGTCCACTCACCTTTGCAATCTAGGTCTACCAGCAGCAGCTCTCAAACTTTAGTGTATATAAGGAACACCTGGAGATCTTGTTAAAGATTCAGAGAAATCTCCCAGAAATCCTGATTCTGTGGGTCCAGGAATCTACATTTTTAATAAGCATCCAAGGGGATTATGATGCTTTTGGTCTATAGATTATACTACTGTAAAGTCCTTAGTCATTCATACCATCATAATTTTGCCATATCTGAGTTTCACCTATACTATTTTCTTAATTTATATTGAAACTACATATATAGATATCTACCTTATATCTACCTATCTATATATCTTGGCCTTATCCTGAGCAAGAGGTTTGATGACACATTTTTTATAATATACATGAAATAAATACCAAAACATTAAAAACTCTGTATACATCAGTGGATGGGAAACAGTTTGAGAAACACTGCTCAAGAGTTTATGATCTCCAAACACCATGTCCTGCATGCAGTCTGATGATAGAAATTATTTTAAAAAGTCCCAGGGAAGTGAAGTTCAGCAGAATTGTGCTTCAGAAGAGCTCATGTATATATTCCGGTATCTTTTATGGATTATAAAATAATCTGAAAATGTATTTCAAATTAATGTTCTAATTATTACAAAACAACTTATTATAAAAACCCCTCCTCATAATGACTTTTTATTTTACAAAGGGCTTTGTTTTTCATTCTGGTACTTAACTCCCATAATGTTCTCAAACTGACACCTGAACCAACTCCCAGCAGCTAAGGCACCAAACTTAAAAGCAGCAATTGGAACAAAATGAAGATAGACCTGTGTTTTTGACCCACAATAAAATAGCTATCCATTTTATTTAAAATTACATTTGATTAAGTCTGATAACTGAGTTCAAAGGTATAAACTTGATAGCTCTCCTTCTTTTCCTTCAACCCCAAAGTAATTTATAATAATAGGCAAAATAATATGGCAAAAATATGAGAGGAATAATTGTATCTCAGAAAGGTCTATTCCTTAAAGGCTTTGGCAACCCATAACCACAAACAGAAAAGAAAGCTGAAATAGAAAACCTTCACCAAATGGAAGATTGTGCTGATATTAAGCCTTTAAAAACAATGTTCTGCTCTAAAGCATGTTTTTGCATAAACAGCTAAGAAAATCAATCTCTATCTAAACACTGGAGCGAATTTTTTTGGATACCACATTGTCACTGTGTCGCAAGCCAGTTCTATATGTTTAATCTCTAATCACACGGAACAAAAAGATAGATGAATGACTATGATCCTTGATCACTACTTCACTTAACTGGAAATTTAGCTTACTACTTACTGATTTATAAAGCTCCTTATCCTGTTTGGATGAGAGGATTATTGCAATAGCCTCCTAACTAGCCTCTCCACTTCAGCCACTGTTCTCTACAGTCTGTTCTCCACACAGCAGCCAGAGAAACCCTGTTAAAAATGTCAGATCAGTCACTCTTACCCAAAACTGTCCAGTCCACATCTCAAAGTCTTTTAAATGGCCCACAAGACCCCGGACACACAACCACCCTTATCCTTCAGCTCAAACCACTCTCCCTTTGCTCACTCTGCACCTGTTACAATAGCTTCTTTGCTGTTGCTTTAACACACTAGACCAATTCCAGACCTAGGGCCTTTGCACTTGCTGTTCCTTTTGCTGAGACCTCTTTCCACGCGCATCCATATAGCTCTGCTCTATCACTTCCTTTGGGTCTTTGCTCAAACATCACCTTCCAGGCGAGCCCTCTTACATACCTAACTGCTACCTCCCTACTCCCATACATATTTCTGAACTACTTGCCCTGCTTTGTTTTTCTCCATAGCACTTCCATTTGACATTCTATACCTTTTTTTGTTTACCACTTGTTTACCCCACCAGTGTGAGCTCCTGCTGGGTGAAGACTCCCTTTTGCTCTGTTCCCTGTTGTATCCCAGTGCCAAGAATAGTGCCTAGCACACAGTACATGTTCAATAAATATTTGCTTAATGAACAAACAGTATTACTTCAACTTTGGGACTTTCAGCCTTAACCCTATTAAGAGCTGGAAAGAGGAGCCGGAGCACATCCCCCAAATTTCAAGAAGGTATTTGGCGTCTGCTAATCTACATGCGTTATCTTTTGTCTGGTATATCGTTCCTTCTTATTTTTCTTAGATAATAAGGCAGCAGAAAAATTCCGAACTAGTGTGCAAAGCAGCAGCCAAGTAATCATGGAAAAAACTAATTTGGGGTGATCTGATTCTTATCCCTAAGCCAACAGAGAAAACGCCTTTTAAATTTATGTAGTTTCTCCTCTTAAACCTAAAGAAAATAAGCCGTGTGTCTGTTGTCTTTTGTAGGGTGGGCAGGGGGTGGGAGAGAGGCGCAGGCCCCGCACACCGTCCTCGAGCAGGGCAACTCCGTGCGGTCCAACTTACTTTTTAGGGGGTGGGCACGGGTCGCGGACTCTGCCCGGGGGCGTCTCCGCCTCCCCCCCCCCGAGGTGCCTATTGTGCTGTCTCGCGAACGAGGGAAGGGGGAGAGGGGCGGGGGCCGCAGGGATGCTGAGCGCCGCTTCAACTGCCTCCGAGCACAAAGTCGAGGCGGCGAGGGCGCCGCGCGGGGGGCCCGGGGCCGGGCGGGCGCGGGGCCGCGCGCCTCCCACCGCAGCCTCGGCCGCGGGCTGCGCGGAGTTAGGCCCGGACGGCGCCCCGTGGCCTCCCGGCGGCCGGGCACGCGGCCCCCGCGCAGCCCGCGCGCCCCGATCCCCTCACCCCGGCGCCCTTCTCGGTTACCTCGAACTCTCTTCAGCGAAATGGGATCCTTCTCCTGTTCTGCTGACATTACAGACCGCGAAGCATGACTCCCCCCCAGGCCGCGGGAAGTCGGTCTCTTTGATGCTGCGGCGGCGGCTCCTCCTCCTCGCGGGGCCGCTGCGGCGGCGAGGCGAGCCTCCGAGCCGAGGCGCGGCCGAGGGCGGTGGGGCCGCCGGCAGACTTTGCAAAGTTTGGGAGGAGGACGAGGCCTCGGGCGGCCGGGCCGCGTGCGGGGGCTGGCCGGGCTCAGCGGCGGCCGCGGGGAGCGCGGCCTGGGGGCGGCCCCCCGCCCGGGGCCGGCATGTGCGGAGGGCGAGTGCGCCGCCGCCGCCGCCTCCCACTCCTTCTTCTTCGCCGCCGCCGCCGCCTCAGGAGCCGCTGACAGGGAGGCAGGCGCGGGCTGCCGGCCCTGGCGGCGCCCTCACAGCGCCCTCTGAGGAGGAGGGCCGCGCTCCCGCCGCTCCCGAGTCGCAGACACAAAAGCCCCCAGCCTGCAGCCGCCTGCACGACCCGCGCTGGGGCGGGCGAGGGACGTGGCGCGGCCCCGCGGCTTCCCCGCCCTGCGCTCCCCGGCCCCGCGCGGCGACGGACTTCGGGGGCGGGGGCCGCTGCCTCGTCCCGCCGCGCCCGCCGCCGCCTCGCGCTCCGCCTCGGCCCAGCCCCCACGGCCCGCGCGCGCCGCTCCTCCGCGCCGGGGCTCACGGGCCCGCGGCCCTCGCGGCCGGGGCGGGCAGCGCGCGCGAGGGGCCGCCCCGCCCTCCCCCGCGGCCCGCCAGGCCCGGGGACGCCGGCTCCGCGGCCCGCGCGCCACGGCCGGGCTCCTGCGAGGAAATGGCATCCCCGAAGTTCGGCGGAGGCCACGGCGGGCATCTTGGCCTCGCAGCCAGGGATGTGAGAGGCGAACGCCCGATCCGAGAAAACTTTGCAGGCGGGAGCCGGCGAGTTCTCGGCTGGCCTGTGGAGACCCCAATTCCCCGATTCCGTGTCCGTGCTCTGGACACCTGTTTGTGAGATTCCCAACTTCGAGTTCTAACCACTCGACTCTTCGAGAAAGAGCGATGCGGAATTAATACAAGAAAGGAGAGTGGGTAGAAGCAGTGAAACGTTTGGACCGGATTTAGACGTTAAATTTTAGGAGAAGGACCCCCCAATGTCCTTGTAGGTTGGATTTGGTCATTGATTCCACATCCATCACTTGGGCTGTGTGACCTGAGGCAATTTAGGAAGCCTCTCTGAGTCTCAGATTTCGGATCCTTTAAAGGGCAGTGGGGCTACAGCTCTGAGGTCTCCTGGCTCTTACATTCTTTGGCTTAACTTCTCTGAAATGGTTCTGTTTGTCGTCAAGTCTCCCAGTTATCCTACTAAAGAGAATCTGTAAGTGCAGACTCTCATCTTCAATCAGTGAGACAGTGGGTTTGTTTTGATGTCAGAATCACTAAAAAGCACTCATTAATCATATGAGGACTTAGAACTAACCACAAATAGGAGTCTTATCCTTCCGGAGGCAAGACCCATAGATGTCGTTTAACTGCACGTAGAATGTCAGGGAGAACAGATGTGAACATGAAGCCAGTGTGCAGTTTTAACAGACTAGCACCACAGCGCTGGAATTGCTTTAAAAGACATTATATGACGTGGTCAGGGAACAAATGTTACCCTTTCTTTAATTAGTTTGGGGGGAAATTCCTGATTAGAAGATTCAGACAAAGATAGACTGGGGAAATTTTTCCTAGAGGAGGCACATCGGAGAAGCCTCCCCCCAACTAGAATGTAAGCTCCATGCAGGCAGGAATTTCAGCCAGTTGGCTAGAGTATCCTCTGGGACCTAGCAATGACTGTCAAAGTATTCAAAAAGAAATTGTGTTGAATGAATGCATGAATAAACATCTGGAAGTGGCCCTGGGACGACTGGATTGACAGGGTTTTAGAAAGTGTGATAAAGACCAAGCAAATGCTAAGTATGATAAAGCAAATTGGATCTTACACTCCACCTTACAGGGTTGTTGAGAGAAGATGGGAAAGCACTTTGAAAATACCAGTCAATATGGAAACCTAGAGTTTTTATTATATAATCCTTAGTGCAAGGAGAGTGGTTGAGGAAAATCGTTGCTTGGAGATTTTGAATTTTCTGTTTTAATTCCCTAAAGCCAGAGACTCAGAAGTATGTAAATCAAGAAAAACGAATTGGCCTCTCATTAATGATTCATCAAGAATAAAAAGACCGTCTTACTTGGCCATGGATTTTTAGATCAATTTGACTTCCAAATCCTGACTGCTTACTTGCTACATATCAGATTTACCTGGAGAGCATTTTAAAATTTCAGATTCCCAAGATTTGCTGAATCAGAATCTCTGGGAATGGAGTCTGGAAATCTGCTTTTAAATGTTCTCCAGATGATTCTACAGCAATGAGCATTGTGCATTATACTCTTTATGTCCCCAGTATGACAGAATTCCTAACAAAAATATCCCTTCACCTTGCTATTGTAGTCTTTATCCATGGGACTTGGTTATGAGTTCCAGAGTCTGATACAGAGAGATGCAGATAAATCTATTGCTGGTGGGCATACCCCACTATTTAAAAATACATGCTCACTCATGCCTAAAACTCAGGAGAAGGCACAGCTTAGGCTAGAGCAAGGGTCAGCAAACTTTTTCTGTGGAGTGCCAGATAAATATAGGTTTTGCAAGCCAAACATTTTCTGTCACACCTACTCAATTCTGCTGTTGTAGAAGGAAAACAGCCACAGACAATATGTAAACAAGTGGGTGTGGCTGTGTTCCAATAAAACTTTATTTATAAAAACAGGCACTGTGCTGAATTTGGCCCACAGGCTGTAATCGGCTGACCCCTAGGCTAGAACTTGGATCACATAAACGACTTGGGAGCTCAGGGCACAGGCCTAGGCTGCAGATACAAATTAAGGAGTCATTACCTAAGAGTGGATAAACTCACCCAGGACCAATGAGAAATAAGAGCTAAGAATAGAATCCAGGGAAACACTGACATTTTAAAGGTTGGACAGAGATAGAGAAGCCTGTAAAGGAAATTGAGAAGGAATGAAAAAACAAAAACAAAACCAGGAGTATCGAGGCAATCAAGAAAAAGGAGAAATGATCAACATTATTACATGCTGCAGAAAGAAGTACTCATTTCTATCACCAGACATCCTTCGCCTGGAATTTACTTAAGCTCCTTGTTTTCTTGTATTTTGAAACATTTTATAGTCTTTGTTTTTAATATTTTACATCTCAAATTTTACCTGTTTATATTGTGGAAATTAGCATATTGGGGCTTTTAAAGCATAAAGACTCTAATATAAATTGGTTTAGATTAACATGTAAACTTTTTTCAGAAAAAAAGTTGATAGAAGTTCTATTTTCAAACATTTAAAATAATAGATTTGTTTTTAAATTGAATAGAAATAAAAATCAAACCCAACTGTTTGATCCAAACCTAGGTGTTTGGAAGTTTTGCAACATTGGTTTGAATGCTTTCATGATATAACTGAAATTGTGGTCAGTTTAGCAACCTCCATACATTGTTAAACCACATCCCAAAGCCCTTTCTTGACAAGTATAGATGGGCTATCAAAAGCTCAGAGTTGAGGGAATGACAACAGCAAACTTTGGGGGATGGTTTATATGAGTCAGGATTCAATCAGGACACAAAAAGCACACAATTTAAGCAGGGTAAGTTTAATGCAAAGAATTATTAGCTACAGTAGGAGATTGCAATAAGGAGGGATTGGATAGTAAGAAGTAAAGAGAATGCTAAAGAATACGAGAAAAGCAGATATAAGGAGGAGCCACTATACTTAAAGTTGAGATAGAGGACCCAAAGAAGAGGCCCCTCCCTCTCCAGGCTGAGATCCTGACCTTATTGGAGAGTGCACAGCCCTGCAGTTTGAGGAGAGTGTCAGAGGAAGCAGCTGTCCCCTGAATGCTGTCTGTATCACAGGATCCTGGCAGTGGAGGTAAGTTGCCAGCACTGCAGGAGCTGGACGCTGGAGAAGCCACGCATGCTGCTGGAGCCTACCAAGAGGAGCAACCGAGACGGGAAGAAAAGCCCCTTCCTTCTGCAATCTCTCTCCAGCACCCTCTACTGACAAAGTATAGCATCATGCCATTTGGCAAAGGAAAAATATTTAAAGGGTCTGTCTCTATTTTTGGAGAGCGGGCAATGAAGGGTAAATTGGGGTTGAGAAGCATAAATTGAATACTGACACAATGATAGTGCGTACTTTAGCCTAGCAAAGCTCCCTGAGTGACCTTATATCAGCAGCACCTTTGGTTCTGGAATATGCTCTGTCCTAAAATGCTACCTGCCAATTTATTGTTGTCTTGTCCTAAATGTATATTTTCCAGGCTATGAAATATAGGGCAAGTTTTAGTTCAAAATACCCTTGAACTCATTCTCTTTAACCTCTTATGTCCCATCCATCACCAGATTCCATAAATTTTACCTCCTAAATATATCTCAGATGTGTCCGTTCTCTATCCCCACTGCCACCACTCAAGTCCAGCCATGAGAATTTATCTATTTTCTGGACTAATACAATAATTACCCAATAGTTTCCCCCACATCCACCTTAACCTCTATTCAATCCATTTCCCACTCTGTAGCTGGAGTGCTCTTTTTTCTTTTTTTTAAATAACTACAGATTCACAGAAGGTTGCAAAGTAATATACAGAGAAGTCCTGTGCATTCTTCCCCCAGTCTCCCCCAAAGTTAACATCATGTACAACTATAGTACAATATCAAAACCAAGAAACTGACATTGTTACAATCCATAGAGCTTATTTCAGGTTTTACCAGTTAGACGTGCATGGGTGTGTGTGTGTGTGTGTGTCTGTGTATGTAGCTCTGTGCAGTTTTAGCACATGTGTAGCCTTGCATAACCACCACCACAATCTAGATACTCAACTGTGCCATCACCACGAGACTCCCTAATAACGACTCCCTTGTGTTATCCCTTTATATCCACTCCCCTGATCCCTAACCCCTAAGTGGCAGCCACTAATCTATTCTGCATTTTAATAATTATGTTATTTCATGAAGGTTACACAAATGAAATCATGCAGTATGTATCCTTTTGAGATTTTTTTTTTTCACTTGGCATAATTTCCTTGAAATTCATCCAAGTTGTTGTGTGTGTCAGTGTTTCGCTCCTTTTTACTCCTTAGTAGTATTCTGTGGCATGGAGGTACCTCAATTAGGTAAACCATTCATCCATTGAAGGAATACATGGGTCATTTCTACTTTTTAACTATTATGAATAAAGCCATTATGAACATTCACGTACAAAGTTCCTGCATGAAAATAAGTCTTCATTTTTCTGGGATAAATGCCCAAGAATGCAATTGCTGGGTCATATGGTAAATCCATTTTTAGTTTGAAAGGAACTGCCAAACTATTTTCCAGAGTGCAGAGTGCTCTTTTGAAAACACAAATCTCATCCTGTCATCACTTTAGAAAAACCTCCTCAATGGCTTCCCACTGCTATTATAATTAAGACTAGATAGTTTTTTAACATGGACTATAAGGCTTATATAGCATGATTTCCACTGATTTCTCCAACCTCATCCTGTAGCACTCCCCTTGCTTTCTGCTCACTGGCCTTTTAAAAATTTCCTCCAATATTCTCCTCCCGTAAGGGCTTTGCAAATGCTTTTTCCTCTTCCAGAAATGCTCTTCTCCCTAGTCCTAGTCCAATTTACTCAAATCCTACCTTTCATTCTTGACTCAAGTATTTGTTTCCTCAGGGAAGCCTTCCTCTGGTCTACCTCAGATTCTGTTTTTCATGTTCCTTTCTTTCATTGTTTCTCTCAGTTGGACATGACATAATTTCTGTGAATAGCTGATTAAATTTCATCTTCATCTCCAGACTCTAAAATTCACGAGAGCAAGAGTTGTGTTGATTTTTGCTTAGTATTGTCTGACACATATCAGGTGCTCAATAAACATTTTTTTGAATGAATGAATGAATTATATACTTGCAAAGAATTCAGTGCCAAAGGCTTAACATTCTATAATTTTGTCTATTATTTAAGATATTTTAACTATGCTAAAGCTGGGGACAAAAAAAAGATTAACTACTCATGTTCAAGGTAGTCTGCTAAGCAATAGATTCTTATGGCCAAATTTCATATTCATACGCAGTTTACATAAATACATTCTGAAGTGTATATTATCTCATACTAAGACATTTTCTAAATATTTCTAGTGGATAGCTACTATTTAAAAATAACAAAGAAAAGGATTAATAGAGCACTCGTAATTCTTTTAAAATATTAAGGAGGATTGCAAGTCAAGAAAGAGACAAACGTCTATGCACCTCTCCATCTTGATCACTGTGTGTCATGTGAACTTGATATACCCTTTGCAATCAATAACCAGACACTTGAGTTTAACATAACCATCATAAGAAAGTCCATGGTATCTTCCGTGGGGCAGTAGGGTTAAAAACATTTATGATTTAAGTGAAGTGCTTCCAGTGAGGCACCTGTCTTTGATCTTTGGTTCTAAAGAAACAGAGTCACGTGCTTCTTATGTTACAGCTGATAAAACCGATATGGCAAAGTAATGAGGGATTTTTGCCTTGTTTTTCTCTGTTTCTTACAGCAATGGGAAAGAGGCAGATTTTTTCAGGATATAGGCCCTGCCAACATGGGCAGACTGCAACACTGTGGGTGCTTGAGAAATGTTTTAAGAGCATGTGGGAATGAGCAAGACATATGCATATTTGTGAATGAAACACAGCAAGGCAGGACTACCTAAGAACATGACAAATCTTGGTGTTAAAACAACAAATTGTAAATATGGAACAATTGGCATCTTATGAAATCTCTTTTAAAAGACAGAAAATGTCCAATTTTAAGCCTTTTGGTTTATATATGTGTTTGGAGGGAAAGAGCAAGAAAGGGGAGGTGAGATAATGACAACTTTGTGTAGTAACCTTCCTTTGAGTCCCCCTATTTTTTTATACATTCACATTTTTTGTGGAGATATATTTACATATCATAAAATTAATTTTAATGTGTACAATTCAGTGTATAGTATATTCAATGTTTAGTATATTTAGTATATTCACAGAGTTGTGCAAACATCATCACTGTTTAATTCTGGAACACTTTCATTATCCCCAAAATGAGACCCTGTGCTGGTTAACAGTCACTCCCTGTTGCCCTCCCTCCTCTCCCCCTACCACTTGGCCACTACTAATGTACTTTCTGTCACCATGGATTTGCCTGCTCTGGACATTTCATTTCATATAAATGGAATCATACGATATATGGTCTTTGGTGACTGGATCTTTCACTTTGCAAAATGTTTTCAAGGTTCGTCCATGTTGTATATGTATTGGTATTCCATTCCTTTTTTTCTTTTGAGGAAGATTAGCCCTGAGCTAACATCTGCTGCCAATCCTCCTCTTTTTGCTCAGGAAGACTGGCTCTGAGCTAACATTTGTGCCCATCTTTCTCTACTTTATATGTGGGACACCTCCCACAGCATGGCTTGCCAAGTGGTACCATGTCCACACCCAGGATCGGAACTAGTGAACCCCAGACCGCCAAAGTAGAACATGCACACTTAACCACTGCACCACCGGGCCAGCCCCTATTCCATTCCTTTTTATGGCCAAATAATATTTCATTGTATGGATATACCAAAATATTCACTTTTAAATTTTTAAATTTTGAATTATTTTCAAAATTACAGAAGAGGTAAAAGAATAATAAAAGAGCTCTCATATAGCCTTCACCCAGATAAATAAAGTAATATTTATAAAGTAATATTTTGCCTTATTTTCTTTCTCTCTCTACACACTCACACATTATTATCATTGTTGCTATTATTATTTTCTGAACCATCATGCTTTTCTACCCACAGTACTTCAGTGTGTATTTCCTAAGAATGTGATACTATTTTACATAATCCACAGAACAATGATCAAATTAAGGAAATTTAACACTGGTAAAATACTATTATCTGATATATTGTGCATATTTAAATTTCACCAATGTTCCCAATAATATCCTTTACACCACTTTTCCCCCCTGATTAAAGATCCTCATTGCATTTAAGTATCATATCCATTTCGTCTTTTTGAATCTGGAACAGTTTCTCAGTCTTCCTTTGTCTTTCCTGATGGTGACATTTTTTGAGTACAGGCCAGTTGTTTTTGTAGAATGATGCTTAGTTTGGACTTGTCTGATGTTTCCTCAGGATTAGATTGAGATTGTTGCGGTCCTGGCAGGAAGATGGATGAGTGAGGCTGTGTCCCACTTAGTGCATCACATGAGGCGCATGATATCAATTTGTTTTGTTGTTGATGATGTTAACTTTGATCACTTGGTTAATATGGTGTCCACTAGGTTTCTCTACTATAATGTTATCATCACCGTAAAGTTAATAAGTAGTCTCTGGGAAAATAAGACTATGTAAATATCCCTTTTCTCATCAAATTTTCATCTACTAGTTTTTGCATCCATTGCTGACTCCTACCTGATTCAGTTATTACTATCATAGTTGCAAAATGGTCATTTCTTTTTTTTTTTTTTTGAGGAAGATTAGCCCTGAGCTAACTGCTGCCAATCTTCCTCTTTTCACTGAGGAAGACTAGCCCTGAGCTAACATCCATGCCCATCTTCCTCTACTTTATATGTGGGATGCCTACCACAGCATGGCTTGCCAAGCGGTGCCATGTCCGCACCTGGGATCCGAACCAGTGAACCCCGGGGCCACCAAAGCAGAATGTGTGCACTTAACCAACGCACCACCCGGCCGGTCCCCAAAATGGTCATTTCTAACGTCATCATTCCTTCTATTTTTCTTATTTGGCATTCTGCTGTAAGAAAGAGCTTGCCTTTCTCCTTTTTTCCTTCCTTCAAAGTAAACATGTTATTTAATGGGTTATAATTTTATTCATTTTGATACTGAATTTCTCCCAGATTTGGCTAGTAGGAACCCCTTCAGGTGACTCCTATGATCTTTTGAACATATCTCATAACTCCTTGAGCACTTCCTCTTTCCGATACAACAAGATGTTCCAGGATCCAATACTGTCTCTGCCCCAGCCCTGGACTTAGTAGTTTCCCCCAAGGAGCCCTAGTTCCTTTTAGAGGGTAATGGTATTTAGAAAACAAACTCTCAGTGTTTGGTGTGCTCATTGCCACTAAAATGTCACTGCTTCTAGGCTCTTTTTAGGAAAAATGCAATTTCATATGGTTCACCTCTATCTATTAAGTTATGACTGCATGTCAATACATATGGATACCTTTAATTCCAAACCATTTTCACATGGTTCTTATTTGCCTTTACCCCTTCCCTCCTTGTATCTTTCTTCTACAGTGAGAACCATGGCTCCCAGAGTTCTCATTTTTATAATGGCTTCTGTTACAGAATAAGCAAAATGTGAAAGCAGAGTTTTCATTTCTAGTTTCAGAATTACATTGAGAATAGACACAAATTACAAGCACATGCACTCATGTATACATACACTAACAATCTGAGTGTATATGGTCATTCATTTGAATGAATTTTAGTCAGGCCCTCTTACCCAAAGAGGTCAGTCTCACCATTTGTCGCTCCACTATTACGGCTTCATTCTTTTGGATTGTAAAATTGCTTTGGTTTTGAAGAACTATCTATTAAAATGTAAATTACCTAGCTCTAATGGCTTTATAATCAGTTAACACCTTACACAGAAATTAATAGATAGCCCTTGTAAGGCTGAGCTGGAGAGAATTGGAGGTGAAGAAGGTTGAGACAGACAGAGGTGAGAATTGCAGGAAGTCAGGGAGGGTTGAAAAGTACAAAAGGTTAAATTTTCCTAATTATCAATTTTCTTTTATATATATATATCTCCTGATCTGAATATGAATATATGTGTAAATGTGTGTAGAAGAGACTCAGTATGTATAGTGGTTAAGCACTCAGACTCCTGGATCCAGGCTGCCCAACTTCAAATCCTGCTTCAACATTTATGAGCTGTGTCATCCTGGGAAAGTTACTTGACTTCTCTGTGCCTGAACGTCCTCATCCGCAAAATAGGGACAATAATAGTACCTACTTCATAAGGTTGTTGTGAGGATTAAATGAGTTAATGGACATAAAGTGCTTAGAATACTGCCTAATATATACTGTTATATAGATGCTTGCTATTATTATATTTAGTCTCTATTTTCTTACAAAAATAGAATCAAAATCTATATGCCTGTTATGCAAACTTGATTATATTCCATAGATGTATTTCCCCAGCAGTGAATAAGGATCTGCCTTATTCTTTTTCATGGCACTATAACATTCCATTATATGGATGTACTCTAATTTAATTTTTCAATCTCTATTGATGGGACATTTAGGATGTTTCCATTTTTCATATTACAAACAGTGCTAAACATCCTCATACATAAATCTTATTTTTGCACTTATTTTATTTTCTTGCCAAATTGCCCTATAAAAAGTTGAATTAATTTATACATCCTTCAGTAAGTTGTTCTAATTTTCTTCTTCCTATAGGTCAGCGGTTCTCAACCATTTTTTCTGCCTCAACCCCATCGGCATCCACAAAGTATATGCACTATCATCAACAGTCTCTCTCATGAAATGATTTGTAGTGGTGCAACGGCATAGCAGAGACTGCAAGTTGTCTCTCAAAAGCCTCCCTTGCTGCGTCATTCCCGCCCTCCCTTCCTTCCGTCCTCAGTAACAGAACACTCAGTGTTTAGCTGGGAAATGGCTGTCCAAAATGAAGACTATATTTTCCAGGCTTTCCTGCAGAAAGGCATAATGGGTGACTAAGTTCTGCACGATGGGATGTTAGTGTCCTTAAAAGTAGGAGCCATTTCCTTCTTTCCTTTACATTGACTGGAACAGAATGTGAACATAATAATGGTGCTCCAGCAGCCATTTTTGACCATAAGTGAACTTCCGATGGGATCCATGCATGGATGGAGCGAAAAGATAAAGACAGCCTGCAACACTAACACTGACCAGCCTTGCCCTGACCACCTCCAGGCTTCTTGACAAGAGGGAAATAAACTTCTATTTTGTTCATATCAGTGCTATTTTCGGTTTCTTGTAGTGAAACTGAATCCTAATAAAGAGTTATATGAGAATTTCCAGTTTGAGGGTTGTGAGGGTTGTGTGTAGTTCATAGTTTGAAAAAAGCCTCTCGGGGCTGGCCCTGTGGCCGAGTGGTTAAGTTCACGCACTCCGCTGCAGGTGGCCCAGTGGGTGCGGACATGGCACTGCTCATCAAATCACGCTGAGGCAGCGTCCCGCATGCCACAACTAGAAGGACCCACAATGAAGAATATACGACTATGTACCGGGGGGGTCTTTGGGGAGAAAAAGGAAAAAAATAAATAAATAAAATAAAATCTTTAAAAAAAAAAAGAAAAAAAGAAAAAAGCCTCTTAGATAAAAATCACTGATACAGGTCTTGGGTTTTTTGTTTTTTTTTGCATATTTCTTTTTTCTTGTTCTGTTTTTAATATTTGTTTGCTGCTCCTGTGAACTGGAACATTAAAAAAAGTTGTATATTTAAACTAATTGTTGCCTTGATCAATCAATAATTTCTAATGAATAAAAAAGAAAGCTACTAAATTAATATTCTTAAATTTTAAATTTTGTTGAATTTGCTCGGCACTTGCGGCATAAATTGGATGTCTATGTATATATGAGTCTGTTTCTGTACTCTGTTTTGTTCTGTCCTTGCACCAATAACACACTGTCTTGATTGTAGTTGTATGGTAAATTTTGGTATGTGGTAATATAAGTAGTTTTTTACCTGCTGTTTAATACTTCAGTGTTTAACTAAACAGTTGTTTATTTAACTTGTTCTCCTGAGAGAAAGGTTATTTCTGCACTGTCACCATTATAAATAGTTCTGCCATGGACAACTTTGTCTTTCCTTGTGCACATGTGCAAAAGTTTTTTTTCTATAATAGGTACCTAGAAGTACAATTGCTGGAGGTGGCCAAATTGCTTTTCAAAGTAATTGCATCCGTTTATATCCTTATTAGAAATGTGTGAGGTTCTTAGAGCTTCCCGTCCTTGCCAATAGTTGTTATTTTCAGACTTCTTGTGTGTGTGTGTCGATATCACAGGTATGAACTATTATCTCATTGTTTCAGATGCAGTTCTCTGATTATCTTTTCTGTGAGTTGCCTGTTTATATCCATGCCCATTTTTCTGTTGCATGCCTTCAATTTTTCTTACTGAGTCTCTGGAATTCTTTATAATCTCTAGATACCGATCCTTTGAGGTTTATTTTTGCACACAGCTTTTTCCAGTACGTGGTTTGCTTTTAATTTTGTTTAGGTTATCTTTAGTCATAGAGAGGCTATAAATTTTAATGTAGTTGAATTGTCCATCTTTCAGTTGCAGCTTTTGCTTTTAATTATGTGTGCTTTGAGAAATCTTTGCTTATGGTGATATCGTAAAAGTTCACCTTCTGCAGTTTAGCAATTCTGCTGTGCTTTTCACAATCACGTCTTTAATGTTTTTTTCATTTATTTATGGCATGAAGTAGTCATCTAATATTATCTTTTCATATGAAAATTTCTGTGAGAAATCATATTAGGACTTTCATCTGAATTGCTTTAAATATATAGATTTATTTGACGGTAGTTGACATTTTTAAGATAGTGAATGCTCCTATCCATTAACATGGGTTATCTCCTTCTTTAAATAGTTCTCCAAAGATGTCCTTCGATGGAGTTTTATAATTTTTTCCCTATAAGTCTTATACATTTGGTATGATATGTTCTTAATCCTTAATTGTTGTTGATATGGTTGTTATACTTTTCTTTAAAATTACATGTTCTAGGGGTTTGTTGCTGATATATAGGAACTCGTACTTTGTATTTTGATCTTTTACCCAGTAATCTTGCTTAACTCTTCTATTTAGACTAACTGTCTATAGATTTTTCTTGGACTTCCTATATAGACAATCACATCATATGCATGTAATGACAGTTTTGTTTCTTCCCTTGCAACAGTATCTACCAACGTATATGATGCTGTCTAGCTCTAGTACATTGTTGAATAGGAGTGGTAACATTTTCAAGGTTCATCAATGCTGTAGCATGTGTCAGAACTTCATTCATTTTTTAATGGCTGAAGAACATTCCATTGTATAGGTATACCATATTTTGTTTATCCATTCATCTGCTGATGGATACTTGGGTTGTTTCCAATCTTTGGTTATTGTGAATAATGCTGCAAATGAGCACTCGTATATAAATATCTGTTTCAGTCCTTGTTTTCATTCTTTTGGGTATATACTAAGCAGTGGAATTGTTGGCTCATTTGGTAATTCTCTATTTAGCTTTTTGAGGAACCCAAACTATTTTGGCTCCACCATTTTAAGTTCCATTAGCAATATATGAGGGTTTCTAATTCTTCACATCCTTGCCAATATTTATTTTCCTTTAAAAAAATTTATTTTTATTATAGCCATCCTAGTAGGTGTGAAGTGGTATCTCATGTGGTTTTGATTTGCATTTCCCCAATGACTAAGGATGTTGAGCATCTTTTCATGTACTTCTTGGCCATTTGTAAACTTCTTTGGAGAAATGTCAATTCAACTCCTTTGCTCACCTTTAAATTGGATTGTTGGTCTCTTTGTTGAGTTTTAGAAGTTCTTTATATGTTCTGGATATTAAACCATTATCAGATATATGATTTGCAAATATTTTTTCCCATTCTATAGGTTGTCTTCTTAATTTCTTCATAATGTCCTTTGTTGCATGTAAGTTTTTAATTTTGTTGAAGTCAAATTTATGTTTTTTCTCTTTTGCTGCTTGTGCTTTTGGTGTAATATTTAAGAATCCATTGCTACATCTAAGGTCATGAAGATTTACACTTGTTTTCTTCTAAGAATTATGGTTTTAGCTTTTATATTTAGGTCATTGATCCAATTTGAGTTAATTTTGTATATGGTGTGAGATAGGGGCCTAACTTCCTTCTTTTGCATGTGGAAATCCAGTCACCTCAGCATTGTTTATTGAAGAGACTATTCTTTCCCCATGGAATGGACTTTATACCTTTGTCAAAAAATCAACTGGCCATGCATAATATGGGTTTGTTTCTGGACTCTCAATTCTATTCCATTGGTCTATATGTATATCCTTATGCCACTACCACACTGTTTTGATTACTGTAGCTTTGCAGTAAGTTTTGAAATTAGGAATTGTGAATCCTCTGACTTTCCAGATTGTTTTGGCCATTTGGGGCCCCTTGAAATTCCACATGAATTGAGGATTGGCTTTTCCATTTCTTTAAAAAAGGCTGTTGGAATTTTGATAGGGATTGCATTCAATTTGCAGATCATTTTGGGTAGTATTGACAGCTCTACTATTAACATACTATAACATGGGATATGTTTCAATTTATTTAGGTGTTTAATTTCTTTCAGCAATGTTTTATAGTCTTCAGTGTACAAACCTTTTACCTCCTTGGTTAAATTTATGCTTATGTATTTTATTTTAGATGCTATTGTAAATGAGATTGCTTTCTTAATTTCCTCTTCACATTGTTTGTTGCAAGTGTATAGAAATGCAACTGAGTTTTGTGGATTGATTTTGTACCCCACAACTTTGCTGAATTTTAGGGTCATTATGTTTAAGCATCAACAATGTATAGCAAGATTTTCTTCTTTATCCAGACTTTAAGGTGGCAGTTCCTTTTTTTTTTAACTACAAATATAATTGTAGTTTTCCTACCACATTACTTTGTTCTTTTCTTCAGGATTATTTTTATTTTTTTCTGTCTCCTTCCCTGCCTTCTACTAAATTGATCACGTGTTCTTCATTTCCTTTTCCACCTAAATTAGGAGATATAGAAATTATACATTGTTTCTATTATTTTAACATTCACTCTTTAATTTTTAAAATAAAGTTATTTGATAGAAGAATGGTAGAATACTTTGCTCATTTTTCTTCCAGTCTTATGGCTCATTGTTACCTAATATTTTTCTTCTACCTTGTTTTTATATAAAATTAGTAGCATTTTTGTTTTAAACAGTCAATGCTGATTTAGATTTACCCACATTTCTCTATGTCCTTGCTCATCATGGCTTTCTAAAAAAATAGTTTTATTGTGATATAATTCATATACCATACAGTATACTCATTTAAAGTGTACAATTCAGTGGGTTTTAGTATATTCACAGAGTTGTGTGACCATTATCACAATCAATTTTAGAACATTTCATCACCCCAGAAAGAAACCCCACCATACCCACTAATGGTCATTTCTCATTCCCTTCAACCTTCTAGTCCTATGCAATCACTAATCCACTTTCTGTCTCTAAATTTGCCTATTCTGAGTATTTTATATAAATGAAATCATACAATATGTGGGGTTTTTTGATTGGCTTCTTTCAGTTAGCATGTTTTCAAAATTCATCCTTGTTGTAGCATACATATATCATTACTTCATTCCTTTTTATTGCGGAATAATGTTCCATTGAATTTATACACCACCTTTCATTTATCCATTCATCAGTTGGTGGACATTTGGGTTATTTCCACTTTTGGGCTGTTATGAATAATGCTGCTATGATTATGTCTATAAAGTTTTTGTGTGAACACGTTTTCATTTCTCTTGTGTATACACCTAGGAATGAGATTTATGGGTCAAATGGTAACTCTAGGTTTAACTTCTTGGGGAGCTGCTAAACTATTTTCCACAGTGACTATGGAAAGTTCCCACCAGCAACGTTCTAATTCTCCACATCCTTGCCCACACTTGCTATTATCTTTTTGATTACAGCCATCCTAGTGGATACGGAGTGGTATCTCATTGTCTTTTTTATTTGTATTTCCTGCTCATCATTGCTTCTTGCTTCTCATATCTTTCTTGTGGATTGTATTTCCTTCTTCCTAAAGCATATTCTTTATTGTTCATTTAGCGAGAATGTATGAGGATGAATTCTCTTAATCTTTATCGAGAATTACAATTATTTAACCTTAACATTTAAATGATAGTTTATCTGGGTATAGAACTCCATATTGCAGTTACTTTCCTTTGTGATGTTTTGAAGATATCATCCTACCATGTTCTTGCTACTTTTATTGTCACTGAGAAATCTTAGGCAATCTATAAAATCTTCTTTTTTTCCTCAACCTACCTTTGAGTTCTTCTCTTTATCTTTGATGTTCTGCAGTTTCACTAAAAAGTCTTTGTGTGGATTTATTTTTATATTTTTAGATTGAGGCTTGCGCTTCCTGAATCTGAGGATTTCACAAATTAGTCATTTTCTCTTTGAATATTGCTTATCCTTCACTCTCTTTAGTCTTTCAATTTAGAATGGTTGTCAGATGTATGTTGAATCTTCACTGTTTACATTTGTTTTATATTTTCTATATTTCTCTCTCTGTACTGCATCCTGGATAATTTCCTTACACCTATCTTCCAATTTTAGAACATTCTTTCAGTGTATTTGATATGCTATTTAACAGATTTTCCAAAACTCAATGACTATATTTTTTAATTTCTGGAAATTCTATTAATTTCTTTTTCTAATATACTTTGTTTTAATAGTTTCTTATTCTCTTATGTTTCCATTCTTTCTTTTATATTCTCCACAGTCAGCACTACGTCATTTCAAGAAGTTACTATTCTGGGGCTGGCCTGCTGGCGCAGTGGTGCACGTTCCACTTCAGAGGCCCTTGGTTTGCCGGTTCGGATCTCAGATGCAGACATGGCACTGCTTGGCAAGCCATGCTGTGGTAGGCATCCCACATATAAAGTAGAGGAAGATGGGCACAGATGTTAGCTCAGGGCCAGTTTTCCTCAGCAAAAAGAGGACCACCAGCAGATGTTAGCTCAGGGCTAATCTTCCTAAAAAAATAAATTATTCTATTTTTCAGTTCCCCTTTCATTCCCAAAATTGGGAGTTTTTTTTTTTTTTAAATAAGAATTCAGTTATCTTAAAAAGCTTGTATGGGTCATATTTTATCTGTTATTTATAGATTTTTTCAGTAGGAGGGTTTTCAACATCCTCCTAACCGTTTTTTTATAATATTAAAAACCTAACATTTTAACCTGAACTAGAACTGTCTCTATCTGGATGAGCCCATCTAGTACCTTTTAGGTTACGTAGTATTTATTTCATTAGATGAGCAAACATCTACTGGAATGGAAAACTGTGATTTTCTTGGTGCTATTCAGTAAATGCCAGATGAAAACAATTCTTAGATACCCTAAATAGGCTGGATTCCTAATGCTTGGAGTGGACTCTATAATCATCTCATCCCAGGACATGATGACCGTCGTTCTATAAAGTTTTCATTCTCCATTTCCCAAAAGAAAACCGAAGAGTAAAAGAAAATATGGCTTTTTTTTCTTTTTTAACTAAGGAAAACTTTTATTTAAACTGTGCAATCAATCAGTATTTAGACAGCAGTTTCATAAACATTTTGGCATTTAAACTTTTATTCATTTTTGGCATGACCTGTAGGATAGTATATAAACTACCCTGGGGAGGGGGAAGATACTAGGCAATATTTACTATGATGCTAGAAAAAGAAAACAAACCCATATTATTAAGCAAAATACGTTTTAAGAAGACATTAAAAAGGTACATTCAAAATCAAGGCCAACATTTGCTTTCTTCATGCAATGAAGTTCACAGAGCTGATCCCCTGAGTCAAGTACAAAATTAAAATAGCTCAGCTCTCGAGTCCATTAGCAAGTCTGCAAATGCTGCCTTTACAAGAAAATGGTATACAGATTGAAAGGATCCAGAGCACCCATAATAGGAAATAACATAAC